>NC_057814.1:91341528-91472949 GCF_018294505.1 Triticum aestivum | reverse complement strand
GGCGCGGCCGGATCTATGCCCAAGCATGGGCCTTTATCGCTGGTCTGCCGTCGGCACGGTGGCGGGTGCGACTCGTCGGCAGCTGGGCAGATCCGCCGGGATTCTACCCTTGTCTGGTCCTTGACAGCGCGGGCAACTCCGGGGGAAACCCTAGATCTCCTTGGGATCGAGCGATGACGGCGATTTTGCGGCGTAGTCCCTCTTTAGGGCATGGTTTTGGAGTTTACTCCGGTTGAAGGGACCAGCGACGTCGGTGGCGCACGTCTGGTGGAGCAACTGCCGATGAAAATCGCGCCGACTACGGTCATGGCGGACGATGACGGCGTCTTAGATGTCGTTCCCTTGTCGAGGCATCGTCGTTGCAGTCTGCGTCATCAGGCTCGGGATGCTCCGGGGGAAACCCTAGATCTGGGTCTTCCGGATCGGACGATGATGGCGTTTTATCACTTTCCCTCCTGGGGGCATCGTTTTTGAGCTAGTGATGGCTGGGGGGATGGTGGAGGGGTACTTCATCTCACACATTGATGGCGGCGGAGATCGGCGGCATGGCGCTGTGGAGGCTCGGCGTCCGATGCGCGGAGATGGACTCGCGCAGGAGGAGGTAGTTGTCTGCCGTCATGGTGACGTCGATGGCAGTGGCTAGACAAGGTAGAAGCCTCAATATGATCTGAAGACGGACCTGTGGAAGATGGCGGCGACGACACACGAGTGCTCTGACCGGATTGTGCCCCAGACCCGGTATGTGGCTCGGCTGGGCTTCCGGCTTTTGATGTTAGGCTTAGGTGAGTGGTTTGGGTAGTGGCCCAGCTAGCACCCCTTCATCATATGGATAGGAGTAGCGGCATATGTTGCCAAGATGGTGGATTCAGATATATTATTTGTAATACTTTGTAAGGTCCTCGAAAATAATCAATAAAGTGGCCGTATGCATCTCCCATATGCAGAGGCTGGGGGTCATCCTCCTTTTCTAAAAAAAACAAAAAAAACGAAGGCACTGTTTGAGGTATAATAGTATGGTAACCAAGAGTGTTTTTTTGGATAAGGTAGGTGTATCTAGAAGAACTAATGCCAAGTACCTCGAAACTTCAAATCCTAGACTGTCATATTAGCATGGGCAGCGATCTGCGCCGGCGCACCGGCCCAACAGTTGGGCCGGTCGAGGCCCAGCCGTCCGATGCGGTTTGCATGGACCGTTAGATCTGCGCGCATACACGGACTGAAGCAACCATTGCAGCAAAAAAGAACAGTTTTGTTACGACCGTGTACGAACAGCCACAGCAAGGAAAACAGGGGAGCTGGATCCCCCCGCGACTGCCCGTCCCCGATCCGCGGCGGCGGCGGCTAGATCCGCCTGTTATTCGTTCCCCGCGGCCGAATCACGTCGACGAGGGGCTCCCCCACCTATCAAGCCGCCTTGGGATTGCTTCAATCATGTCTTCATACGTCATGACCTCCTTGCCGCCATGGATTTGGGCTCGAGCTCCGTTATGGCCGGTCGAGGTTGCAGCTCGCCGCGAGCCCGTAGCAGCTCGCCGGCGACCGGTTGCAGCATCCGCCCCTGCCCCCCGTGCTGGATCTTGCCGCCGGAATTCACAGAAACCCGTGCTGGGTCGCAGCTCGGCCGTGATGGATGTAGCAAAACATTATGCCGGTTGTAGCAAAAAACGATGCTAGTTGTAGCAAAACCGCGACGCCGGCTGTGTGTTGTAGCAAAACGTGACGCTAGTTGTAGCAAAATGCTATGCCAGTTGTAGCAAAAATCTATGCCGGTTGAAGCATGTAGCAAAACTGCAGCATTTTATCATCTTCTTCCACCTCCAGCCGTCGCTGGTTGAAGCTTTCTTATTTTCATAGTGTCTAGTTGTAGCTTTCTCTCTCAATGGTTGGAGCTTTTTCCAACAACCGTTGAAGCTTTTCTACCAAAAGTTGTAGCTATTTTCTTTTTAGCAGCACTTGGTCAAGGCTTTTTGTGTCGTTTCGGTTGAAGCTTTTTTAATCGAAGGATGTAGCATTTCATGTCAACGGTTGTAGCTTTCCGGCGATGGCGCTGACCGCTTGTAGCTTTCTCTACATCCGGTTGAAGCTTTTCATCTAGGGGATGAAGCTTTTTTTTAAACGGTTGCAACATGAGGGGGTGCGACGATTCTGCAGAAGCCTCCAGTGTCGACCATCACCGCCCGGCTCGTCGGCGGCGAGGCAGAAGCACGAGACGTGTGGGAGTTGCAACCGCCGGGGATGGGGATTGGTCAACGGGCTGCATCCAATGGCGAAACGGGCTGTAAAGCATGGCGGGGTGAGATCTACATCCATGGACGCGCGGGGGATTCGACCTTCCATGGCCGACGGCGAGATGTGGGCGCCGGCGCTGCAGGAGATGAGGATGGGGGCGAGATCCGCGGAGCTGCGAGACAGGAATGAGGCGAGATTCGCGAGATCCGCAGCGCCACGTGGTTGCTCGCGACTGGGTCGCGGCGTGCGCGCGTGGACTGGACCGGCCGAAGCTTCGGCCGGTGCCCCGGCCCCAAACGTTTCCCTATTAGCATCTTATATTATCTATGCAGATGACAAAGTGAGATTAAATAACAATGTGAAACAAATGGTAGCAGCAAACGACCTGTGAAGTAATCCAAGCAGCCAAAGACCGATACATTCAGCACCTTTTGATTCCTAGTGCATCTTGAGAAATTGGAGAACATAATCTTCAGGATAGGAATATTCAGAGACGACGATTGAAAATAGGGAGTATGCACCTACACATAGCAGAAGGTCGTTCCCAGATGTGGATGCGAGCAAGCGTCCATGGTCGATGACGATGGCGGTACAGAGGGGGTTTTAAGCACAGTTTTCTCCAGAAAGGAAGGGTAACGGAGGCGGAGATAATGAGGGCTCATCAATGGAGTGGTGAGTGCGGCCGTTTCATGCGCATTTGTGGCATGGTGGTGGAAGAGATTGCGGCCAAAAAAAAACGGCAGCGGGCAGATGAACGAATGACCTCGAGTTAATGCACAGCGGCGGAAGAGCTAGCGGTGGTGGCTGGCAGGGGAACAACCGCCGCCGGTGACGGCGGAAGGGTTAGCAGCGTCGGGCGATGGCTGGATGGAGGGAAGCATGGGTGGTGGAGGCTGCTCGTGGAACATCATGGGCGGCAGCGGCTGCCCAGGGATTGCCGGGGGAGATGACGGAAGGGCCCCTGGTGGGCGGCGGCGGCCGGCCGAACGAGAGATGCAGGCGATGGGAGAGATGAGGATGGCTATATTTTTTTCTTATATCCTATACTATGCACTTCTCATGGTTTTGTTTTCGTATGGGCTTTCGATGGGCTGATAACGTGCAAACAAATGGGCTTGGACACATGCAAGGCAAAACGAATCGAGCGACCGAGGCAGGCGTGACCGAGGAAGGGGAGCGGGACCAGCGACCGACGCAGGATGTGGACACTGCGAGCGGGAAAATAGGGGGTGACGTGGCTTCACCACAGGTCAGGAAAATCAGCTAGTGGGGGCTCCTATTTAGATATAGAAGATACATGTCATCGGACTATCAGAATTTGGCATGTTCTGCATACATACTAAGCTATGCACAACGATCATCCACACTTGCCCTTTTCAGCGCCCTTGGCGTATTTGTCGCGGAAGTAGCAGTCGAAGACGCAATATGGATCAAGCCAGATCTCCTCCTCAACGGAGCTGTCCGTAGGGATGCAGAGCGGCGCCCGATCCGCCCCACTTCGTACTCAAAGTAGATCAAGTTATTTATAATCCTCCCTGTTTTAGCTTTAGTTCAGTCTAAACTAAAATCCTGTTTTTGCGGGTTTATGCGGGATGCCTGCTTGCATCCCTAGCTGTCTGCCACATCATTGTCCTCCTCCTTCTCATTGGGGGGATGGGGGGAGTCCGGCATGGCACAGACCGCCCGAGCTTACTCTCAGGCAAGGGCGCGCATGTTCCTCCTCTGCCGCTTTTGGAGGATGTGGGCATGGATGGCTTCCTCTTTCGCGACAGCACGCCACGCCGCATCTGCATCCGCTGCCTCCGCCACATTGGCAACGAGGCAGGCCTCATGCTCCCGCCCCCTTTGCTTGTTGCGACGGGCACACCGGTCCCTATAACCCTCGTACTCCTTCAGATCGGGGAAGGGATGACACACGGACCTCGAGCTTCTAGCCCCAACGGATCTGAGCGCGAGTTGCACCGGGGCAATGGATTCTCGTCGGATCAAATTTGACCTGGGTTGGGTGCACTCCTCTCAGGAGCGGCAGAGCCATGCGGATGGCCATAGCCTCCTCCTCACCGCATGGAATGACACTCCAGTCGATGGATCGGGAGTGGTTGGAGTGGGATCCGCTGCCCGCCATGCCGGAGAAGGCCAAAGATCGCTGGAAGAGAGGCTGGGACGGATGGAGTGATGTGGCCAGGATTTGGTCCAGGGACGGATGGGGACGAATATATGTGGGGTCGGGGTCGTCCGACGTGGGCGAGATCCGACTTGGCGGACGCATCTGCGCCACCCCATATACGCTCCAGATTTGGACTGGATATGAGGGATGCTAGTGAGCCCGGACGTTTTGGGCGGTATGAGGGGTCCGTCTGACTCGGATTTTTCTGATTGGTCAATGACCAAGCAGTCCGCCCGGGCATATAAGGGGGGTTTGCGGGTGTAGTTGCTCTAAGGAAATGCCTCGTCCAATCTACACGACCACTAGATAGTCAGCAAGCAAAGTTTCAGGCTTTGTGTTGCCATCCTATTTCCTGATTCCCGATCCATCCAGAATCGGTTGGGGACAGGGGTTCACAAGACTGAGAAATTGGGAAAGTATCCAGTGCTACGGTTCATCCCATGATACGCTGCTACAAGATCTCCTGGTGCGTTGGATCTCCATGGAAGGGGCAGGATCAATTCACTAATCCTTTTACATACACCCCTTGGTACATTCGCATCTTGCCCCCAGAAAGGCCTTGCGAACCCACAATAGTACTACTCAATCGAACATAGATTTTGTACTGAACTGAGCATCTTGCTAGGTCGCTGCCAACAACCAGTGTAAATCAAAAGGGTCAGATTAAGCAAACTTGCACCAGATTATTAGGAGGGCATTGCAACTACATGTACAGAATTTGTTTCTACAACAGATTTATTCACTGTAATGCAAAGAAGAGATCGGACATGCTAATCCTTTTCCAGAATGAGCTGCTCGGGAAGTATAAGCAGAAGAAAATGTCTTGACATCCGTTTTGCATCGCTCACTTTCCTGAAAGCAGGACTTTAGCCAGACAATAGTAATACAATAGTAATGAGACTATCTGATCATACGGCAAGTACGGAGAATTCATTCATAGCACCAAAGGATCACTGGAAACAAAAGCACATCAACAAATGAAGGTGCGGCACATGCTGACATCTTTGTCTAGTATTAGTAATTCACAAGAGTACCGTACGGTGATCATACAATATATACATTTACAAGAGTACCATTTAATTCACAGGTTCACATAGCTAAACGAAACAATTTTACTATAGTCCACCCGATTCGGAGAATAGCGTCTTGGCTCCCAGGAGAGCCGCTCCTGCGTGAATAGTAAACAAAAATATTAGTAAATGTTTTCAAAAATTAAGATTTCTTTTGTAGATGTTCGTGTTAGTGTCGCAAGCATCCTTGAAAATTTTCACGCGAAATGGAGTAGTGGTGTTTCACCGGTTGAATAAATAAATAAATTTAGGTTGACATTTGGGTTTTTTTTGCACAGGCCAAAATCTTTAATCTTTTTGTCTACAAATCTCTACTATTAAAGGGGGATCGAACGTCGTGATGGTTCGACCTCCCCTCGTGGTTCGACCTCTCCAGCCTCGTACGTAACTTATGCCCGTGAAGGAAAAATCAGACCTCCTCACAACCCCTCCGTGCACGATAGAAAAAAAGAAAAGAAAAGAAAACAACCCACACGTACGTACGTCCCAACTCCCACCTCCCACCCCCTTCCACCAGACCCCTCGCTATCGATCCCGTGTCTTGCAGAGAGGAATCACCGCCGCCGGCCTCCTCCTAGATTGGAGCGGTGGATCCGCATCTCTTCTCTTCATCACCGAGTCCATGAGGTGCTCGATGTGGCAGGGGCGACGAACAGGAGTGCCGCATCAATAGCAGCGACGAACGACGGCCCAGGTAATGCCATCTCCTTACCCTCGCTCCACCGCATCTTCTCACGCCAATCAGTGGATATGCAACTGCGGCCCAAACTTGGTGGCCGAGCAGCAGCGACCACGACGCGGCGCATGCGTGGTAGCTGATGCACGGCACAGTGACCGCGACTAGGACGCGGTGGCGGGAGAACGGCGACGGCTGACAAGACCTGGCGTGACGGCCATGAAGATATCGACTCCGACGACTCGCCTCCGTTCAACAGCGCCCTGCTTTTCCGCATCGCCTCCGTCAAGCATATAACGCCCACGATGCGGCTATATCTCCCACGTGTCGAGGCACGACTTAGAGGCATAACCGCATTGTGGTTTTGTCGCAAGAAGGGTCATCTTCACACAATCCCATGTAATGAACAAGAATGGGATAAAGAGTTGGCTTACAATCGCCACTTCACACAATAAATAAATAAAAGATACATCATTCAAGATACACACATAGGTCCGACTACGGAACCAAAATAAAAGAAGACAACTCAACTGCTAGATCCCCGATCGTCCCAACTGGGCTCCACTACTGATCAACATGAAAAGAAACAACACAACGAACAAGATCTTCGTCGAGCTCCCACTTAAGCTCAGTTGCGTCACCTGCACTGGTATCATCGGCACCTGCAACTGTTTGGAAGTATCTGTGAGTCACGAGGACTCAGCAATCTCACACCCGCGAGATCAAGACTATTTAAGCTTATAGGAAGGAAAGGGTAGTGAGCTGGAGCTGCAGCAAGCACTAAGCATATATGGTGGCTAACATACGCAAATAAGAGCGAGAAGAGAAACAACGGAACGGTCGTCAACTAGTAATGATCAAGAAGTGATCCTGAACTCCTACTTACGTCAAACATAACCCAGAAACCGTGTTCACTTCCCGGACTCCGCCGAGAAGAGACCATCACGGCTACACACGCGGTTGATGCGTTTTAATTAAGTCAAGTGTCAAGTTCTCTACAACCGGATATTAACAAATTCCCATCTGCCACATAACCGCGGGCACGGCTCTCGAAAGTTTATACCCTGCAGGGGTGTCCCAACTTAGCCCATTATAAGCTCTCACGGTCAACGAAGGATATTCCTTCTCCCGGGAAGACCCGATCAGTCTCGGAATCCCGGTTACAAGACATTTCGACAATGGTAAAACAAGTCCAGCAAAACCGCCCGATGTGTCGACAATCCCGATAGGAGTCGCACGTACCTCGTTCTCAGGACACACCGGATGAACACTACGTACAACTAAAACCAGCCCTCAAGTTTCCCCGAGGTGGCGCTGCAAGTGGCTCTAGTTTGGACCAACACTCCGAGGAGCACCGGCCTCGGGGGGTAAAATAAGATGACCCTCGGGAGCGCGACTCCCAAGGGAAAAAAAGCTAGGTGAGGCAAATGTAAAACCAAGGTTGGGCCTTGCTGGAAGAGTTTTATTCAAAGTGAACTGTCAAGGGGGTCCCATAAATCACCCAACCGCGTAAGGGACGCAAAATCAAGGAACATAACACCGGTATGACGAAAACTAGGGCGGCAAGAGTGGAACAAAACACCAGGCATAAGGCCGAGCCTTCCACCCTTTACCAAGTATATAGATGCATTAATAATATAAGAGATATAATGATATCCCAACAAAAACATAATCCAACATGGATCAATCTTCATCTTCACCTGCAGCTAGCAACGCTATAAGAGGGGCTGAGCAAAGCGGTAACATAGCCAAACAACGGTTTGCTAGGAAGGGTGACAAAGGTTAGAGGTTCATGGCAATTTGCGAGGCTTGAAGAGCAAGTGAATAGGTAGCGCAGCATAGCAATAGAGCGAACAACTAGCAAGCAAAGATAGAAGTGATTTCGAGGGTATGGTCATCTTGCCTGAGATTCCGCAAGGAAGAAGAACGAGTCCATGAAGAAGACAAACGAACGTAGTCGAACGAATCCTCACAACTCCGGAACAAAACCGAAGCTAACGAGAGAAGCAACCCGGAAAGAAACACACAACATACTAAACAACCAACACATACACATGGCATGATGCACCAACAATTATGATGCATGTCCGGTTTAAATATGCATGGCATGGCAAAGTGCAACAAACAATAATACAAATTAAATGGAGCTCAATATGCAACGAGTTGCATATTGAAGAAACACCACATCAATTATCTAGTTCTCTCTCGTTTATGTACCCAACAATATTAAATATTATTAAACATGGCAAGAGGTGAAGCATAAGTAAACTAACTATTTAAGCAAGTTAAATGAGGCCGGAAACAAACAACAACAATTCCGGAAAATCCTCATGTCCATATTTTAGATTTGGTACTGTTCTGCCATAAACGCAATTTTAATGTTGTTAAAGAGCAAAATAAAGTGCACCATGTTAATCTATGCATTTTTCTACCCCATTTACATATAAAGTTTATTAAATTCCGAGTTACGGTTAATTAGTTATGAAATAAATCATTTTAACATGGCATTTATGCAAATTTAAACAAACAGCATTTTAAAAAATTTAAACATGGATGAGAGTGACATATTATGAAATTAGATAAAATTCTAAGCACTTTTCATATATAAAACATTTTAATCCGATGCACGGTTGTGGAGTTATTAAATGCATGAAGACTAGGGACTTTTCTACAAAACGGAAATCCTAGGATAATTGCTAAAATCGCAGATCTGGAAAAAAACCTACACGGGCCGAAACTTGCTGGGCCAACAGTGCACAGGAGAGGGGGCTGCTCACATTGGACCAAAAATGGCCGGCTTGGGCTGGCGGATCTGGGCCGCGAGGAGATGGAGGGCGAGCTGGGCCTTGGCGCTTGCTGGGCAGGGACGAGGCCAGGTCAACAGGCGCAGTATGTCGCTCGTTCCTGGACAGAACAAGAAGCAGGGCGCGGAGGCGTTCGTCCTCCTCTGGACGCAGGGGAGGCAGCGGCGCGAAGCAGGGAGCAGCAGAGGGACTTGGCGGGGCGAGGGACCGCGGGAACCGGCTGGATCCGTGGCCATGGCGGTGGTGGAAGGCGACGGCTTGGCGGTTAGCGTCCACGGCGTCGGCTGTTGCCTGAAGAACGACGACAGAGGGAATTCAGAGAAGAAAACGGGGAAGTGAAGAAGAAAGAGACGGCGAGGGAGATGGCAGGGCGCGACGGGGCCTGCCTGGGGTTGCCGGCGACGACGAGGCCAGTCGTCGGAGGCGCGAAGGCGAGGCCATGCTTGCCAGGGCGGCAAGGCGTTCGGTTTGGAGCAGGGAAGCAGAGGCCGCGGTAGGGGATGGCGAGGCAGGGGACGGCGGCTGGCGATGCACTGGTGGGACCTGGTGCTGCAGGGCTCCATGGGAGGGCGAAGAAGGAGCGGATCAGGGGCCGGGAATGCCGGATCCGGTGAAGAACAACGGCGGGCGGCAATGACCGAGGACGACGACGCAATGCTCCACAACTCCTGTGCTCATAAACACAGAGAGAGAGAGAGAGAGAGAGAGAGAGAGAGAGATATGAGAAAGAGCAGGGGAAGACGAACATCAGGAGATGGAAGGGAAGCAGGGCACGAGGAGCTGGCCTGATGCAGCGGCGCTGCAATTGCTGTTTGGGTGGCCGGCGACGACGAGCTCCGACATGGGCCGGACGCGAGGGGAGGCACTGGTCGGGAGAGAGGTCGAGATCGAGCTCCTCTCGATCTGGAGTGGGTGGTGGCGTTTTGGTTGGTGGATTCGAGGGGATCGGGAGGGATCCCGAGGGAGAGGTGGTGGCGCTAGGGGACTGGGTCGATGGGGAAAACGAGGAGGAGACCAGGGGAGGCGCTAGTTGGTTCGCTGGTGATCCCGAGGGGAACCAGAGAGAGTGGCGGCGGGAGGAGGATCCCTAGAAAATAGGGTTTGGTCCAAAATGGACTAGGAGTAGACTATATACATGGGAAAAGAGGGGAGTTGGATCATCCGATCAAATCCGATAGTCGCGAATAGATAGGCTAGGAATGTCTAAATAAGAAATGGAGATGTTTTGTAGATGTTAGGGGATGATCCGGACCCAACGGTGACAACAAACCGGGTCGGGTACGGGACAACTTTCGGACGCGCAGGAGGGGATCGCGGGCTGACGAGAGAGGTTAGTTGGTTTGACAAGAGGGAACCGAAAACACGGTTGGTCTCGGAACGGTCAACGAAGACAAGGGGGGAACGCGGCAACTACGAACGAATGCAAGTTTTAAAAACAATGACGACAACGAGTGCCGATGCAATGCGGATGATGCGATGATGAATGCAACAAACAAATAAAACACACGGCGGTCACGCAAAACATGGCAGGCGTCTGGAGCGTCGGTCTCGGGGCGTTACAACACTCCACCACTACGAGAGGATCTCGTCCCGAGATCTAAGGATGGCACCAGAGAGAAACGGAAGGGGAAGAGGTAAAACAAATTTCTTCTTGACAAACGAGTGAAACCAAAGAACCTTGGAAGTTGAACAATTTCGAGAAAATAATACAACGAAGATGAACAAAGTTGAAAACACCCCGTTAGGAAAGAGAAACAAGGCACATTACGAGAACCTTGTAGGTTGAAAGACAAACAAAAATGGTTACGATGGACAAGAAGTACATGCAAGCACTCTGGTTGCAACAAGATGTACAAGGAACGATAAGGAACAATTACGACAACACTCCGGTTAAAACAATATAAAGAAGGAATGAGAATGATATAATTTGGGCAGCACTCCGACTGTAAATGGAAGGAATTAAACATGATCTTGACAAGATGGGAGGATACTTGATGAATTTAACAACACACTTCCTCCGTAATTCACGAAAGAATGGCACAAGGGGTAAGAAAGATTTCAGACAGCACTCCGGTTGAGGAAGGAGACGAAACTTGATAAGATGAGAGAACTCGAATGAAAGCACGACACTCCGGTTAAATGGATAAGTAAGAAAAGAACACGATCCTCACAATTCGAGATGATGAGCGAAGGGAGCAACATCACCATGCCTCCGAAAGAAAAAAAAATAGAAGATAGATCATTGGGATAAAGAATGGAGAAGAAAATGACAACTTCCGCCACAAATGAGCTTGGAAAGCATCCTTCCAAGAAGGTAATAACGGAGTTGTTGGGAAATCAACAACGAAAAGAACAAGCTTGTAGTGGGCTTATGGAACACATCTCAAAATTATGAGGTGACAAACGGCCACTAAAGGAAGCCATTGGTTTGAGTGAGAGCACCAAGGCGATGAAAAAAAACTTCTTTCACCAAGAGGATAGGAGAAAACTTGGATCATTGATAAGCACCATAATAGCAACATTCCTTAGGGAAGGCTTTAGGTGAAACATGACACAAGATAAATCCAACAAAGAGATTGGTCGATTTAAAATATCTCATTCTTGACAACATGTGAATCATGAAACGCGAACTCAAATTGTCAAGAATGGCATAACACCACCTCAAAAAGATAAGAGAGAAAGAATTGCACTTTGGAATGCAAGATGAAGAATGCTTGAACTCCTCAAAACAACACATGTGTTGAGCACCATGTTTATTTTAGGGTATAGCTTGACGGATCTTGACTCCAAGAGAAATCTTGAAGAACAATTGAAGAATGAAAAGAATCCTTGACGAACCACCATGTAGAGCCTCCGTGAAGAACTCCGGTAATGAAAGGATGATAAAAGAAAGAGTAGTTGAGAACACAAGGTGAAGCCTTGCGATGATTTAGATGGAGCTTCGCGATGAGATAATGCGGAAAACTTGGAACTCCGGAAAAGCAAAATGAAGCGTCTCGAACCAAGAAAATGACATGATGAACAACTCTGGAAAGAAGAAACTAGACCACTTGGATGAAACAATAATAAGAATTACGTTATGCGTATCCTTCACCAATTTAGATTGATGACAAGCAACGGATTTTTGCATACTACTTATTCTCGTAGAAAGGATTAAGATAGATATTGCTCAAACTTGAGAAAAGTCTTCAACGAATCACCGGTAGGATTGAAACAACGAATAAATTTATATGATAACCAAGTAAGAGAACTCTTGAACGAGCCACCGTAAGAATTGAAAATGAATGAAGAAAAGATAAAGAAACACCGGGAAGAATTAGAAAATGAACGAAGATACTTGAAAAAATTTAGATACAAGTGAACGCAGAGATCAAGAGCTGACTAGAGGATAGTTGAACGATTCACCGGTAAGATTTGGAGAACGAGAGTTGAATGTTGAGAACGAATAAATCTTCTGAAATGATGGCCTTCGGAGAATCAAGCTGAAAAGACTCATGAATTGCTCCGGATGGGTATGAGAAGAATTCTCACAATCGAAAACAATTATGAGAGGATGGCATAAGCTAGAACTATGAATCTTCAAGAGAGTGTATAAGATACCAGAGAAATTCTTCTTCGGTCTTCAAATGTTGAGAATGACGATGAGAAACACCACCATGAATTGTTGAGGAACTCCGGAAAGAAAATTTAGAAATGTTGAACCAACAATGGAAAGAATTTGAAAGATCTTGGAGAAAGACATTTGACTGATGATAACTCACTCTCACGTCAAACTTTGAAATGAATTTGAGAATAACTCCAGAAAAATTAGAAGAGTCAGGTAAGATCCTGGAAAAAGACATGTGGGTTAGGGCCCACTCAAAAGAAACACCGTTGAAAAGATTACTTGAAAAAGGTGATTGCACCGGTTGAATTAAATGACTTGAATGAGATATCTTCAACACTCCGGAACACATGGAAAGCGAGAGGTGAATGATTAAGAGATACACCGGCATGAGAAAGCATTTGAAACGAGGAAAAGATATGATCTAGAAAGCTTGAATTGAATTCACCGGAAGAAGAAAAAGAAGGAAGAATGATAAACTTGAAGCTTCATTAGTATCTTCATGGGAAATCACCGGATAAGAACATTGAAAGAAAAGAATGAAGAGACTTCGCATCAATAAAAGGATACATGATTGAGAAATCTGAGTCCTTAAAGAAAAGGGTGGGAGGGCGGGAAAAACAAAGGCAACTTGGGTTGGATGAAATGAACACCGTTGAGAAAAAGCTTAGAATTGATCTTGCGGATGTTGAAAATGATCGGATCCACTAAAAGAGAAACACGCCGGTTGGAAAAGAATTAACATGACGACCTCGATGATCAAGAAGGATTAGTATTCACATAGCAATATGAGAACACCGTTTAGGAAAGGTATGGATTCAACATTTGACTTCGAAGCAACTCGAACACCACAAATAAAACAAAAACAAAGGATTGGCTTGCAGAATAAGCCGGAACAAACATATGATAGAGATTTCGTCTGATTTTTCGTGGTGGGGCCCACACGGGCTCGATCGTACAGCACCATCATGTACAAGGCAGTGCACATGACATGCGAAGCGTCCCCGAGTCGACATAGCCAAGGACTCTTTAAGACACTACGAGACCACTGTAAAACCAACCGTGGAAAGGCGGACCACTAGACGTCGAACCCCAATCTCATATCATGCATCTGTCGGAAAGATATCCTAAGAGATACTTGAATTCCCACTTATAAACTCCCGAAACTTTCTGGTTATGCAATCAGGTGTTGGGGATACATGGACACAAAATATATCACCCAAACTAACAATACCTAGATCCAGCTGTATCCATCCTTCAACACATAACCAATAAACCTTCGGAAATCATTTACCTCAACCTTCGAAAAGCATCCGTTATACGAGTTATGGCAATACTCCCGAACTCCCGCCCCAGTACTGGGTGGCGTCGAGGTGATCTCACCAACAACTGCATAAAACAGATTTCGATGTTGGCGAAACTCAGGTATTCCAGAACTGCAACGATAAAATTGTGACGACAACACCTCGGAGCTCAACTCCCCGGGACACTGCCACAACCCCTAAATGTCAGGAGGCACCAAGAACAATGTTCTCGTCACAAAACCATCGGAACGATTCCAAGATACCCGCATGATCCTAAAATTTTTTTTAGTGAAATTTGAGGAGAGAAAAGTCAAAACTTCTACGTCAGGAGGCCTCACCAGAGCGACGAAGGGACTGAGGAGTAAAAAGAATCCTACTCTCCGATATATATAATCCTAAGACTCAAAACATTTTGTTCTAGACTCAACAACGCCAGCGATTCGATCAAGCAGGGGGCTCCTAAGTCGGGGATGGCTCTGATTACCAACTTATAACGCCCACGATGCGGCTATATCTCCCACGTGTCGAGGCACGACTTAGAGGCATAACCGCATTGTGGTTTTGTCGCAAGAAGGGTCATCTTCACACAATCCCATGTAATGAACAAGAATGGGATAAAGAGTTGGCTTACAATCGCCACTTCACACAATACATAAATAAAAGATACATCATTCAAGATACACACATAGGTCTGACTACGGAACCAAAATAAAAGAAGACAACTCAACTGCTAGATCCCCGATCGTCCCAACTGGGCTCCACTACTGATCAACATGAAAAGAAACAACACAACGAACAAGATCTTCATCGAGCTCCCACTTAAGCTCAGTTGCGTCACCTGCACTGGTATCATCGGCACCTGCAACTGTTTGGAAGTATCTGTGAGTCACGAGGACTCAGCAATCTCACACCCGCGAGATCAAGACTATTTAAGCTTATAGGAAGGAAAGGGTAGTGAGCTGGAGCTGCAGCAAGCACTAAGCATATATGGTGGCTAACATACGCAAATAAGAGCGAGAAGAGAAACAACGGAACGGTCGTCCACTAGTAATGATCAAGAAGTGATCCTGAACTCCTACTTACGTCAAACATAACCCAGAAACCGTGTTCACTTCCCGGACTCCGCCGAGAAGAGACCATCACGGCTACACACGCGGTTGATGCGTTTTAATTAAGTCAAGTGTCAAGTTCTCTACAACCGGATATTAACAAATTCCCATCTGCCACATAACCGCGGGCACGGCTCTCGAAAGTTTATACCCTGCAGGGGTGTCCCAACTTAGCCCATTATAAGCTCTCACGGTCAACGAAGGATATTCCTTCTCCCGGAAAGACCCGATCAGTCTCGGAATCCTGGTTACAAGACATTTCGACAATGGTAAAACAAGTCCAGCAAAACCGCCCGATGTGTCGACAATCCCGATAGGAGTCGCACGTACCTCGTTCTCAGGACACACCGGATGAACACTACGTACAACTAAAACCAGCCCTCAAGTTTCCCCGAGGTGGCGCTGCAAGTGGCTCTAGTTTGGACCAACACTCCGAGGAGCACCGGCCTCGGGGGGTAAAATAAGATGACCCTCGGGAGCGCGACTCCCAAGGGAAAAAAGCTAGGTGAGGCAAATGTAAAACCAAGGTTGGGCCTTGCTAGAAGAGTTTTATTCAAAGCGAACTGTCAAGGGGGTCCCATAAATCACCCAACCGCGTAAGGGACGCAAAATCAAGGAACATAACACCGGTATGACGAAAACTAGGGCGGCAAGAGTGGAACAAAACACCAGGCATAAGGCCGAGCCTTCCACCCTTTACCAAGTATATAGATGCATTAATAATATAAGAGATATAATGATATCCCAACAAAAACATAATCCAACATGGATCAATCTTCACCTTCACCTGCAGCTAGCAACGCTATAAGAGGGGCTGAGCAAAGCGGTAACATAGCCAAACAACGGTTTGCTAGGAAGGGTGACAAAGGTTAGAGGTTCATGGCAATTTGCGAGGCTTGAAGAGCAAGTGAATAGGTAGCGCAGCATAGCAATAGAGCGAACAACTAGCAAGCAAAGATAGAAGTGATTTCGAGGGTATGGTCATCTTGCCTGAGATTCCGCAAGGAAGAAGAACGAGTCCATGAAGAAGACAAACGAACGTAGTCGAACGAATCCTCACAACTCCGGAACAAAACCGAAGCTAACGAGAGAAGCAACCCGGAAAGAAACACACAACATACTAAACAACCAACACATACACATGGCATGATGCACCAACAATTATGATGCATGTCCGGTTTAAATATGCATGGCATGGCAAAGTGCAACAAACAATAATACAAATTAAATGGAGCTCAATATGCAACGAGTTGCATATTGAAGAAACACCACATCAATTATCTAGTTCTCTCTCGTTTATGTACCCAACAATATTAAATATTATTAAACATGGCAAGAGGTGAAGCATAAGTAAACTAACTATTTAAGCAAGTTAAATGAGGCCGGAAACAAACAACAACAATTCCGGAAAATCCTCATGTCCATATTTTAGATTTGGTACTGTTCTGCCATAAACGCAATTTTAATGTTGTTAAAGAGCAAAATAAAGTGCACCATGTTAATCTATGCATTTTTCTACCCCATTTACATATAAAGTTTATTAAATTCCGAGTTACGGTTAATTAGTTATGAAATAAATCATTTTAACATGGCATTTATGCAAATTTAAACAAACAGCATTTTAAAAATTTTAAACATGGATGAGAGTGACATATTATGAAATTAGATAAAATTCTAAGCACTTTTCATATATAAAACATTTTAATCCGATGCACGGTTGTGGAGTTATTAAATGCATGAAGACTAGGGACTTTTCTACAAAACGGAAATCCTAGGATAATTGCTAAAATCGCAGATCTGGAAAAAAACCTACACGGGCCGAAACTTGCTGGGCCAACAGTGCACAGGAGAGGGGGCTGCTCACATTGGACCAAAACTGGCCGGCTTGGGCTGGCGGATCTGGGCCGCGAGGAGATGGAGGGCGAGCTGGGCCTTGGCGCTTGCTGGGCAGGGACGAGGCCAGGTCAACAGGCGCAGTACGTCGCTCGTTCCTGGACAGAACAAGAAGCAGGGCGCGGAGGCGTTCGTCCTCCTCTGGACGCAGGGGAGGCAGCGGCGCGAAGCAGGGAGCAGCAGAGGGACTTGGCGGGGCGAGGGACCGCGGGAACCGGCTGGATCCGTGGCCATGGCGGTGGTGGAAGGCGACGGCTTGGCGGTTAGCGTCCACGGCGTCGGCTGTTGCCTGAAGAACGACGACAGAGGGAATTCAGAGAAGAAAACGGGGAAGTGAAGAAGAAAGAGACGGCGAGGGAGATGGCAGGGCGCGACGGGGCCTGCCTGGGGTTGCCGGCGACGACGAGGCCAGTCGTCGGAGGCGCGAAGGCGAGGCCATGCTTGCCAGGGCGGCAAGGCGTTCGGTTTGGAGCAGGGAAGCAGAGGCCGCGGTAGGGGATGGTGAGGCAGGGGACGGCGGCTGGCGATGCACTGGTGGGACCTGGCGCGACAGGGCTCCACGGGAGGGCGGAGAAGGAGCGGATCAGGGGCCGGGGATGCCGGATCCGGTGAAGAATAACGGCGGGCGGCAACGACCGAGGACGACGACGCGATGCTCCACACCTCCTGTGCTCATAAACAGAGAGAGAGAGAGATATGAGAAAGAGCAGGGGAAGACGAACATCAAGAGATGGAAGGGAAGCAGGGCGCGAGGAGCTGGCCTGATGCGGCGGCGCCGCAATTGCTGTTTGGGTGGCCGGCGACGACGAGCTCCGACATGGGCCGGACGCGAGGGGAGGCACTGGTCGGGAGAGAGGTCGAGATCGAGCTCCTCTCGATCTGGAGTGGGTGGTGGCGTTTTGGTTGGTGGATTCGAGGGGATCGGGAGGGATCCCGAGGGAGAGGTGGCGGTGCTGGGGGACTGGGTCGATGGTGAAAACGAGGAGGAGACCAGGGGAAGGCGCTGGTTGGTTCGCTGGTGATCCCGAGGGGAACCAGAGAGAGTGGCGGCGGGAGGAGGATCCCTAGAAAATAGGGTTTGGTCCAAAATGGACTAGGAGTAGACTATATATATGGGAAAAGAGGGGAGTTGGATCATCCGATCAAATCCGATAGTCGAGAATAGATAGGCCAGGAAAGTCTAAATAAGAAATGGAGATGTTTTGTAGATGTTAGGGGATGATCCGGACCCAACGGTGACAACAAACCGGGTCGGGTACGGGACAACTTTCGGACGCGCGGGAGGGGATCGCGGGCTGACGAGAGAGGTTAGTTGGTTTGACAAGAGGGAACCGAAAACACGGTTGGTCTCGGAACGGTCAACGAAGACAAGGGGGGAACGCGGCAACTACGAACGAATGCAAGTTTTAAAAACAATGACGACAACGAGTGCCGATGCAATGCGGATGATGCGATGATGAATGCAACAAACAAATAAAACACACGGCGGTCACGCAAAGCATGGCAGGCGTCTGGAGCGTCGGTCTCGGGGCGTTACAAAGCATCACCTTCTTTTCCGCGCGCACAGCACCTCGGTCACTGGTAAACCGCTGTATCTCTGTACTCTGTTGGCGGTCTGGATTTAGGAGCTCTGGGATTTGGAGAATGCACGGGCTGGAGTTTGGGAATAGCTCGGGCTTCCTTCAGAAGACCATAGGTCTTGTTTGGATTTTTTTAGAATAATTAATTTGATTTGGATGAGACTAATCAGTACGTCATGTGGGCCTCCAATCGAAATTTGTGGTGGGAACTTTCCTTCCATTCATCTTCTAATCAGATTTTGATATTTGTGCCATTGATTTTGAGTGCTGATGAAGAGCTTTCTATGGACGAAGAGTCAACAATGCATTGGCATTTTCCAAGTTCATTCCCTGCTTTTAACTATTCAACTTTCTTCTGTCTTTTTTGGAGAACTAACTTCTTTTCTTTGTGAAAAAACCATTCACGAATCAGAATCATCGAATTCACGAACTGCTCATCGAATTCACCCCACCGAACTCGATTCGTAGGCACTACCGAATCGCAAATCCCAAACCCGAATCAGTGGACTACGAATCCGGTAACTATGGCAGGGACTGGCAAGTGGGAACATACGTCTGGTGGCGTAAAGGACGACGGGTGGTGGTAGGGCTATGGGCGGAGCCGGTAGACGGAGGAGGTTGCCTGTGGAAATCTGGCATGTGGCGGCATAAAGGTATTATGGTTTGATGTTTGCTTTTTACCTAGATGAATACTTATAGCAGTGAATTTATGAATGTAGGCGTAAAGGACGACGGGTGGTTGTAGTGCTATGGGAGGAGCAGGTAGGGCTATGGCGGCATAAAGGTATTATGGTTTGATGTTTATTTTTACCTAGATGAATACTTATATATAGCACTGAATTTATGAATGTAGATTTATAGTATTGTGTTTTTGATGTTTACTTATTGTCGTAATCTCATGTATATGTTGTGTAGAAATCACTCAAGTCTGCTTTTTATTGTGGAAGCTCGTTGTATGTGTAAAATTATTTATACTCTTGGTCCCGGCGCACGGAGCCTACAAGACGCCGAATGTTCCTGCTTCTGCTGTAAGCATTTCATTTGATTATGTTTTCACCTGTTGCTGCTGTGAACATCAATTATATTTACTACTGAGTCTATCATATTTTGGTTATGTTGATGGCAGTACCAAGCAGGAAAACACCAGAATAAGTTTAACTTGGGGAAGAGCATGAAGGTGATGAACTCGCTCGGCGGCTTGTACCGTGTTTTGTGCTGGAGGAACATAAAAATCTCTGTTTCCTTGTTACTTTATTCTGATGGTTTATTTGCCATATGTTAGATTGGCGAGAGGTGGGGTACCAGAAAGAGGCGACGTTAAAATCGGTGCCAGTGACGACGACGGTGGACACGATGAGCTTGGCGACAGCGGCTGCCGCAACATTGTTGTACTTGGAGCCCACGCTATCCGAGCTTGACAATGCTAATAGCTCAGTCCTTTTGCGTGTTCATTGACAAGTTGTCCGTACAGTACCTTGGCGTCAACAACCACGGCCATGATGACGGAGTCGTGCTGGCCGACTGCCCTGCTTCCATGCGCCGAGCAGTCTACTGGTTTGAGATGACCGTGAGGACTGCTGGGCTCAAGGGGTTGAATCGGGTTCACCACATGTGGGGTGGCAACCTGGGTCAGCTAACTTTTGTTGGCCCTTTCTGCTATTTGGTATCTCTAGCCTGGTTTTAGTGCTCTGACAACACTTAGCAATGCTAAACTTGAGACCAAAAGGAGTTGTAAGATGTGTTCCTTAGAAATTGTACACTAAACTGCTTGCACGTTTTCATGCATGTTGGCACTCATCTTGGAGCACAATTAAATGGAAATCAGTAGCAAAAATACAATCTGCATAGTGGTAATCTAATCCTAGAATTTGGCTTCATTTATATATTTCGAAGTGGTTTCATGATTTTATATTTTGCGTACTATGTTCACACTGTAACTTTTTACCTGGGATTTTAAGTGCGCGGACAGTTGATATGGGTTACAATTGAAACTTACATTCGTTCTACTGAATAGAAGAAGTGGCTTCTGATTTACTAAAATTTGTTAAGAGCTATAGTAACTTTATTCTGTAGCAATCAGTTAATTTAGAAGTGATATTTCCCCCTTGCTTTGAAGTGAATGCAAATTTCGGGGTATACTCTTATTCATTGCAAGCATCACTAAGGGCAACTTCTGGAACTTTAATTTAATCAAAAGAATACTGAAAAATACTATTTGCATTAATTTTCTACTCCCTTTGGTACACCATGTCTTATAAATGTGATGCAAATTGTTGCAGGTTTAGTTTTACATTACATTCTCCTCCTTCCTAGATCACAAGTGTCTATTTCAATATATTCCCTTTTTTCTATTTTACAAAATACACTTTCCACCATGGAAGTGACATGTGTTATTCCTGAGAACTGGTTTAGTTTGAGTTGATACCATTTATTTTTTCTTTTCCATTATTGTTAACAACATCTCCTTGATTCATAGGTCGTACCTTCTGCTAGACTGTTTTATTTTCTTCATTGGAAGACTTATGTAATACTTGATGTCTTTTTTGTAATAGAAACTTCATCTTTGCTTATAGTTTTGTTGGTGTTGTTCTGCGCATGATTCCTTAATTCGAATAGACAGTTAAAATTATGATACAATATAATATCATTCTTTTGGGAATATCAAAAGAGTAACTTTAACTTCTCAGCACACGTGCATTTTTGACTGCACTTTGTAAACCAGAACATAAGAAAACCAACAGCCAGTTAAAGATTAGCCAGATTAACGCAAGTGATTTTTTGTCTTGTTCAGTGATATGCATTTCATCAACTATTGTTTATCGCCATTGCCGGATGTAGTGATACTCCAAATGGAAATGAAGTGATCAAAGTCGACAATTCTCGCCATATGGCTTGATTACCGTAAAATTTACTACAAATCTTGACCTCTGTTGTGTTGCAGTAATTTCCTCGAGATTATCTTATTAGCATGCTATCATTTTTACAGCCTGACAAAAATAGGTGAATTGTTGAATTTCAGACTGCAATGGAGGTGCACTGGATGAACCAGAGGTGATCATTTTGGTCTGTGCACGTATGTTCTTCTGTTAGGTCTAATGGGGCCTGCTTAATAGATCAAACAACCACATATAATATTTGATAAAGCTTTCTTCTTATAAACATTTTATATGCATAATAGAAATCCAACCCTTTGTTGTGGCACAAACACACTGACATCCAAAGAATGGATTAAGTGCTAGGGAGAAGGGAGGGCCAAGATGAGCTGTGTAGATGTCCTTGGTGTAACTAGAGCGTTCTTTGACCTTGTTAGAGACTTAGTGATAGAGCAATAAATTATTTTGTTAGGATAATAAATTGTGTGTTAGGTTATTCTTTTATATGGGTGATTTTAATCCCGAGGTAGGAGTGTTTGTACAAGTGGAACTATGAGCTCTCATGCAATGTTTAGAAAAAAATGGCGACTGATAGGCGCCGGTCGACCGGCCGAAAGTTGGGCCGGTCGCCGCGCGGCCGTTGGATCTGCAGCTCGAAAGTCAACCGTCTCTCCCTGCCATCTCCCCGAAATCAGATCGTGTGCACACCTTCTCCGCCCCCACGCGGAGCATGGGCACTGTCCCCCGGCCACCATCCTGGCCTACCGTAGCGGATCGCCGCCGCTCACCGTCGGACAGATCGCCGCCGCTCGCCGTAGCCTTGCCCCCTCGTCTGATTCAGATCGCACGCACACGTCTCTGACCCCCACGCGCAGCGCGTGCACCTTGCCCCGGCCACCATCCTTGCCTTCCATAGCAGATCGCTGTCGCTCGCCATCGCCGCAGATTGCTGTCTGTCGCCGTCGCCGCAGTGTTGTGATTGTAGCCTCACTTGTACTCACCGGTTGCAACAAATTTTGCACTGATTTCCAGCAAATCCAATGCCCGTTTCCAGCAAAATTTCCGCGAGCGTCACCGTTTGAAGCAAAAAATTCCGCCGGTTCGAGCAAAAACTGAAACCACTTCCAGCAAAAAATTCATTGCACAATGTCTGATTGAAGCTTTTTGCATCTACGTTGAAGCTTTTTCTGTCCAATGTTGCGATTTCTTTATTTCATAGTGCCCGGTTGAAGCTTTTTCATCTAAGAGTAGAAGCTTTTCTGTCAACGGTTGTAGCATTGGCCAGCCCCAACTTCCGCGCCATCTCGGGTTGAAGCTTTTTCATGGCCGGTTGTAGCTTTTTCGAATGCCGCTTGCAGCTATGTGGTTGCACAGAACTGGTTGTAGCACCCACGAAGCAAAAAGCAATGCTGATTCAAGCAAAAATTATCATCGGTTCCAGCCAAAAATCTCTACGGTTGTAGCATTGGTGGGGCAGCAGTTTGAGGTGTGTGGGGGAGGAGATGCTTGCAGCGGGGAAGGAGGCGCTCGCAAAAGGAGCCGGAGGTCGCGCCATGGGCGTGTAACGCCCACGATGTGGCTATATCTCTCACGTGTCGAGGCACGACTTAGAGGCATAACCGCATTGTAGGTTTTGTCGCAAGAAGGGTCATCTTCACACAATCCCATGTAATGAACAAGAATGGGATAAAGAGAGTTGGCTTACAATCGCCACTTCACAGAATACATAAATTAAACATACATCATCCAAAATACACACACAGACCGACTACGGTCAAATCCAAATGAAAAGAAGATAACCCCAAATGCTAGATCCCCGATCGTCCCAACTGGGCTCCACTACTGATCATCGGGAAACGAAACATAGTAACGACCACGGTCCTCGTCGAACTCCCACTTGAGCTCGGTAGCGTCACCTGCACTGGTGTCGTCGGCACCTGCAACTGTTTTGGTAGAATATGTGAGTCACGAGGACTCAGCAATCTGACACCCGCGAGATCAAGACTATTTAGGCTTATAGGAAGGATGGGGTAATGAGGTGGAGCTGCAGCAAGCACTAAGCATATATGGTGGCTAACATACGCAAATAAGAGCGAGAAGAGAAGCAACGCATCGGTCGAGAAGCTAGAAGTGATCAAGAAGTGATCCTGAAACTACTTACGTTCATACATAACCCAAACCGTGTTCACTTCCCGGACTCCGCCGAGAAGAGACCATCACGGCTACACACGCGATTGATGCATTTTAATTAAGTCAAGTGTCAAGTTCTCTACAACCAGACATTAACAAATTCCCATCTGCCACATAACCGCGGGCACGGCTCTCGAAAGTTTATACCCTGCAGGGGTGTCCCAACTTAGCCCATTATAAGCTCTCACGGTCAACGAAGGATATTCCTTCTCCCGGGAAGACCCGATCAGTCTCGGAATCCCGGTTTACAAGACATTTCGACAATGGTAAAACAAGACCAGCAAAGCCGCCCGATGTGTCGACAATCCCGATAGGAGTCGCACGTACCTCGTTCTCAGGACACACCGGATGAACACTACGTACAACTAAAACCAGCCCTCAAGTTTCCCCGAGGTGGCGCTGCAAGTGGCTCTAGTTTGGACCAACACTCCGAGGAGCACTGGCCCGAGGGGGGGGGGTAAAATAAGATGACCCTTGAGTCTGCAGAACCCAAGGGAAAAAGGCTTAGGTGGCAAATGTTAAAACCAAGGTTGGGCCTTGCTGGAGGAGTTTTATTCAAAGCGAACTGTCAAGGGGGTCCCATAAATCACCCAACCGCGTAAGGAACGCAAAATCAAGGAACATAACACCGGTATGACGGAAACTAGGGCAGCAAGAGTGAAACAAAACACCAGGCATAAGGCCGAGCCTTCCACCCTTTACCAAGTATATAGATGCATTAATTAAATAAGAGATATTGTGATATCCCAACATATCCATGTTCCAACATGGAGCAAACTTCATCTTCACCTGCAACTAGCAACGCTATAAGAGGGGCTGAGCAAAAGCGGTAACATAGCAAAACAATGGTTTGCTAGGAAAAGTGGGTTAGAGGCTTGACATGGCAATATGGAAGGCAAGATATAGCAAGTTGTAGGTAGGGCGGCATAGCAATAGAGCGAACAACTAGCAAGCAAAGATAGAAGTGATTTCGAGGGTATGGTCATCTTGCCTGAGATCCCGCAAGGAAGAAGAACGAGTCCATGAAGAAGACAAACGGACGAAGTCGAACAAATCCTCACAACTCCGGAACGAAACCGAAGCTAACGAGAGAAGCAAACCGGAAAGAAGCAAACAACATAGTAAACAACCATCACATAAACATGACATGATGCACAATCAAGTATGATGCATGTCCGATTTAATGAGGCATGGCATGGCAAAGTGCACAAACAATACTACAAATTAAGTGAAGCTCAATATGCAATAAGTTGCATATTGAAGAAACACCACATTAATTATTTAGTTCTCTCTCGTTTATGTACCCAACAATATTAAATGTTGTTAAACATGGCAAGGGGTGAAGCATAAATAAACTATCTATTTAGGCAAGTTTAAATGAGGCCGGAAATAACAAACAACAATGCCGGAAAAACCCCATATGCATATAGCAATTTAAAGCAAACAACAATTTTAAATGTTGTTAACATGATGCGGATGACATATGCAAGTTTTATGCAATTTAATGAAAATATTGACTTGAGCAAGATACGAGGCATTTGTCATCATGGCGGAAAGAAAGGGTGTCACGGCGACGATTCCGAAAATGATGCCACGGTAACATATCGGTTCCGGTAGCTCATGGAGATACCGGTGCAAAAGGAAGTGTGCGGATGTGCGGAACATGCTAAAGATGGTGGGGTGCTCCCGACTACCGGGTTCCCACGAGTTAGTGGCATGGAAACGAGTGACAATTCGGACACGGTGCAAACACGAGCATCTCATACAGCACATGCATTCGGTCCACGGCGGTCGTCTCGTCATTATACCTTTGAAGCATGCGTTTCGAGGCGGTTCAAAAATGTCGAGGGAAGTAGTCGTTCACGGGTCGTAGTAGAAGTAGTCGTACACGTTCAAGAAGACACTTATGCAGCGTCGTGGAACTTGGCGCATCCACAGGGTACTTGACGGGTCCAAGGTCTCCGGCCGTAGTGGTACTTGCTGTTACATGTAGCCGAACTTGAGGTGCTCCTGGCGTCGGACTTGCGGCGTTGGACAGAACCATGGCGAGGTTCAGCAGCTACCCCACGTCCATGATGAAAAACGGAGCTCGGGCACGGAGTCGAAGCAGCAAGCAGGGGCGTGTGTGGAGCAACAGCACAACATCAGCAGAGGCCATGGCGACATGGGGCCTTGGGCGCCATCGGGGTGGAAGGCGAACTCGGGGTCCGACAGCAGCAAGGCGACGAGGACGAGGCTCGTCGGGGCAGCAGGGCGGAAGGCAGAGTAGAGGCGCGGCGCTGGAGCTTGAGGGCGTGGGGCAGCGACGGTGGAGGCGCTGGCTGGTCGTCTCCTCGAGCAGGAGGCAGGGAAGGAACCGCGCGAGGGAGGAGGTCGAGGATGAGGCTTGACGGCTCGGGTAGCGCGCGGCAGAAGGAGCAGCTCCGGCAGTGGCGCTCACCAGCGCGGCGCCGGAGACGGCAAGGGAGCGACCACGAGCCGAAGGACGGCGAGGACGAGGGAGCTCCTCTCCCTGGCGCGAGGAGGGGAACGAGTGGGCGGAAAGGGGATCGAGGCACAGATGGCATCGAGCGGCAGCCGCGAGCAGCCGTAGAAGGGAAGGCGTCGAGCACGAGGGCTATGCTCCTCTCTCTCCCTGCGAGTGGCGGCGCCAGGAGGAGAACGAAGGGGGGAGAGGGGATCGGGCAGAGAGAGGTTGAGCGGGCTAGGGTTAGATAGGGAGCTGTTGGGCCTAGGGGAGGTTGGGCCGGTCTGGGTGGAGGTCCAAGAGGCCGGCGGGGATGGATTAGGCCTAGAGAGGCCTGCTGGGCTATGCTCTCTCTCCCTCACTCCTCTTTATCTTTAACCGAACAAATAAAGAGAAGAAAAAGAAAGAGGAGGGTTAGGGAAAGAAGTTGAACACGCGGATAATTTTCCCGGACTCACAAAAATGTGCTTATTCTGAGAAAATAGAAAAGGCCATGATTGAAAGATCTAAATTCAAATGGTTTGAATAAGTTCAAGGTATTGAAGAGTCCAAAAATGTTGGAAATTTAGGAAGAGCCTCGATAAATGGGAAAAGAATTATTGGCAAGGTTAGAGAGATCGACTCAAAGCAGAAAAGGCATAGGATTTATTTTGCACGTGTGTTATGGTGATTCCCAAAGAATGGAATACTTTGTTATAGCTCCCTAATAATATTGGGAGGATATGTTATAAAGAGAAAACACCATGTGAATTCCCTCGATTTAAATGGATCGAAGATCCATACAATTTATTTATCTGAGTTTTTAAAAAGGGTTGCATGATGACATGATGCAATGCAAGAGATGCAACAAACAAAACAAATCACACGACGAAACTCAGAGCATCTGGAAGTCTTCTGAAGCGTCGGTCTCGGGGCGTTACAGGGCGCTGGCGAGCTCACTGTGCATAAGGTGAGAGAAAGAAGCGACAAGGCGAGAGGAAGAAGAAGCATAGGAAAAAAACGTGATAATATAAGAAAGAGATAAGGAAAGCGACGTCTCGCTTCAGGCCCACCTAGCATACGAGGCATGTTCCCGCGTGAAAAGAGCCAGCGAGCAAGGGGAGACCGGCCGAGCGCTCGGCCGGTCGTCCGGAGGCAAACGTTTCCCAAAAAATAGGCTCCTTTGGGATTTCTGACGTATAACATTGCAGAAAACAAAATTGGGTATCAGTTGAATTACTCGAATGTTGTGGTGTGCAGTTGCAAACCATATGAAGTTAGTGACATTGGGAATGACTTTGGCAATCTGGCATACTTGGAGAAAACTCGTGTAATTTTCTAGCGGGGCTGGGAATAGCAACGGTAGTTTGCAGGACTTGGAGAAAATATGGCAGATTCGGAGCAGGGTGACAACATACCAAAGGACAGTGTGATGACCCAAGAGCTGTAGCCCAGGGCTCGCCATAGATTCATTTGTTGGCCCGTGGCTCGCACGGGCATTCAACTAGTTAGTATGTAGTATTTGGATGTGACAAAGAGCACATACATTTTTGTTGAAACTTTTTGACATTTCAAAAAATATTTTCGCACGCACGAGCGCGCGCTCCCGGGAGCACCAACGGATTTCCGACTCGATGAGTCATTACTCTCCTCTCACACCATCCAGTGCCGGGCACAAAAACACATCTACATGACAAAATCAACAATTAGACCTATAAATTTCTGTGAGACTGTCATTCTTGCTTGTGAATGCACCTCGTAAGATGCTTGTTCCTCATGTCAAAACTTGGGTTAAAAATGGTGTGGCGCTACAAAAATTCCTATATTCCCCTAAATACAAGCTGCTATATTCCCATAAATATAAAAATTCCTATATTTCCTACTACCAAGAACTAGACAGGTTGATGTGGCTACAGTAAATGGAATTGAAGGAGATACAGAACGAACAGATGTGCACCAGTCCCTGAATTGCAGCATAACCAAGGGTCTTTTTTGTATATTTTTCATAAGGAGGTGGGCGTGCTCCATCTTGTCCCTAGAGTCC
The DNA here is from genome assembly GCF_018294505.1 of Triticum aestivum. Lineage (NCBI taxonomy): Eukaryota > Viridiplantae > Streptophyta > Magnoliopsida > Poales > Poaceae > Triticum > Triticum aestivum. The sequence continues at coordinate 91,444,960 of NC_057814.1, read as the reverse complement.
AGATCCAACGCATCAGACTGTTCTGGAGCAGGGGAGCATATGCTAGGCCGTATCACCAGATATGCACCCCTGAGAAATTAGCGTGTTCTGCGCGACTGCGGCCTTCAGGTAGTTTGAGACCTGTCGAATTCCTTCAGCTATGACTCCGTCTTCAGGTTATTGGACCGGCTCTGGCAATCTCGTCGCATCCGAGACATTTTCAGTCGGGGTTTGAAGGACTCGAAGATCACTAGGTCCTCTGACTACAAAGTTATTGTTGATGTCACGCCCGTGTCGACTGACATATCAAGCCAGCTGCTGATGTTGCCGATTCTTGTCCGCTAACGCTTGCTGTGGCGCAATGAGGTTGTGCTCGACTTGTGCCAGATGAGCATGCTCAGCCAAGTTGGTTTAACGCACTACCTCGAATATATTTTAGAAAATGGTAATCATATATTTCCAAAATATTGAACATGTATATAACAAATGTTCCTGATGTATGCCAAGAAAAGTACAGTGTGTGTGGAAAAGAGTAGACATCAAATCAACATAAGTTTTAAATAAATGTTAATCATGTATTTTAAAAAATTAAACATGTACATAAAAGTGTTCTTATGTGTACCAAAAATGTACAGAGGACAACAAAGAAAAGCAATAGAAACCAAAAAAAGATAAACAAAAAATAGAAAATGAAAAAAAAGGAAGAAAGGAAGAAAGAAAAGCAATAAAGCAGTGGAATAACAAAAAAACAAAGAATAAAGGAAGAAAAGAAAAACTATAAAAACCATAAGAGCAACGAAAATATTGGTAGAAAAACAAAGAAAGCAGAACAAATCAAAACAAAATAAACATGAAGGAAAGAAATGTAGTTTTACGTAACTCGTTACGTAGGTAGGTTTAGCATTTTTTTACTTGTACAAAAAATTGTCAACAAAGATGATAAAGTTTGTTATTTTTACTTCCTTTTTCTTTACAATCAAAACAACTTTGTAATTTGTTAGCAAAAAGTTGCATGACCATTTTTCAAAATAAGTTCACAGTACAAAAAGTATCTGTGAAACACAAGGAAAAATAAAAAACATTTAAAAAAAGAAAGACTACCCCTCTGTTTCTAAATATAAATCTTTTTAAAGATTTCAATACGGACTACATGTTTTTTTTCATCGAATTGGGAGCTTTATTAATGAACTAACATCTGGTTACAATCAGCCCGTATGCAAGGAATAAGAAACCCAGGGCTAAAACATCAAGCCAACTCCCCGTTCCTTCAAGAGAACAAGCAAAGCGATCTACTGGTGGATTTGCTGTGTTCTTTGGTTCTAACCTCATATCATGGAATGCAAAGAAACAAGCAACAGTTTCTCATTCTAGCACTGAAGCGGAATATAAGTCTCTTGCAAATGCAACATCTGAGGTAATGTGGGTAGAAACCCTATTAGATGAGTTGGGCGTCGAAAGACCACATATCTCCTATCTTTGGTGTGATAATCTTGGAGCAACATATCTTTCTGCTAATCCCGTGTTTCATGCAAGGACAAAACACATAGAAACTGATTTTCATTTTGTTAGAGAAAGAGTTGCAAGGAAATTGTTAGAAATCAGATTCATTCCGACAAGAGATCAAGTTGATGATGGTTTTACAAAGCCTCTACAAGTTCGATAACTACAAGCCTTCAAGAACAATCTAAACCTTGACACGTTCAGATTGAGGAAGGATGTTACAGATGGACAGCTCAGTTTCCACCAGGGCTTTCCAGAAGTACTTAGCTGTTGTGGCTCATCGCAGTAAGGATGCAATTTTGATTATCTTATGTTTTCTTTGTTGAGGAATTTGCGTTAGAGCTTTGATGAAACATGCATCATCCTCCACCAAGAAAGAAAGCTAACCTCTTTTCCGTTGAATTTAGAGAATTAATTAGTTGCTTCATCAAGACTAAATATAGAACAAATCAATATTATAAACAAATTTGTTGACTAAATATAAAAGCTTTGAAAAATATCGATTTGTTTTGTATAAATATATATGCATGTTCTTTAAGTTTCATATTATGTGCACTTGCCAATTTGCCACGCCATGAGAGGATGAATCGGTGTATTATTCACAATGAGCTTGGCGCTGGTTAATAATATACATGTTGACTGTTTCCTTTTATACTCCCTCCGTCCTCAAGCTAAGTAGTACTCCCTTCGTTCCTAAATATAAGTCTTTCTAGAGATTCCAACAAGTGACTACATATGGAGCAAAATGAGTGAATCTACACTCTAAAATATGTCTACATACATCCGTATATTATAGTCCATTTGAAATGTCTAAAAAGACTTATATTTAGGAACGAAGGTAGTACTAAATAACTTTCATGGGCTTGCGTCTGAAAAATGTGAGAGGAAGAGAAATATACTGTAATTGTTGTCTCTTAGTTGGGTTTGTGAACAATTAATTGTTTTTTTTCAGATTGTGATGTTTTCACCTTAATAACTCAAAGCTGTATGGATTTGTGTATGATGCTAAGCTTGATCGGTATCTTTAGGTCTTAGTTTGTTTTATTCAGATCATGTCATTTCCTCCTTTATCCACAATTATATAATTTTTGTAATCCATCGGCTGACAAACGAATGTGAGCCCTTTACTACAAGCAACTCTTTCTCTAATAAAATAGTCAGCGCAACTGAAGCATCATAGAGTTCTGAAAATAGCAGCCTAAAGTTTATCACGACCTTAATAAACAGCCATAATACCAACAACAACACAAGGAGTCAACCTCCGGAAGGTAAAATAGCTAACAACAAGGTACCAACACAATTAGGTTTCTCAAGAAGTCTCATTCAAAGTTGTAATGACAAGCAACTGGTTCCATCCACCCGCAGTTTCCTAGATTCAGGAGTTTAACAAGGTGATTTTGCATCGGATACCCTCTTGTTCTTGCTCTTCCGCTTTCTTGTGAAGCTCTAGTATCATATTGGCAGCAGCCGAGCACTTCGCCTCGTGTGGGGTAGCACGAAGACCACCAGTGAGGCTCATCTCAAAATCAAGGCATCTCAAACGTACACTGGCGTGGTACATTCCTGAAAAATAGGAGAAGGACCGGTGAAGAAGTGCTCAAAAGTCAACACACACACAGATGATAGTCAATCAAACATACATTCTGGTTATTGCTAACTGGGGACCTAATCAGTCTGATCTAAGATAACAACTTATCGAATGTAAAACAAACCTAACACTTCAATGGAGCATAACATGTGATAAATAAACAAGTGGCTTATTTGGATTGCTACTTTGACATCAAGAGAGCAGCAAGCCCTGACTATTGATCTGACACCTTGAAAACTCTTTTTGTCCAAGCATGGTTAGCGCAGCACACTATGTATGTTATCATCTCAATGCACAAAACAAACCAGTACCTATAGGGATTAAATTCGATAAATGAGAATCAGGAAGTACGTGGCACATGACCCATTCATATGATATTCCTAATTGTTATGCCTACATGGTCCAAGGACCTAATACTTGCCTATCTAGAATATCTAAGAGATAAAAGTAAACATTTGTACATACCATCTGATACTGAAGGTAATACTGTGTATCTTGGGAGTATCCAATGGGCCCCACGACAGATCTCATCAAGCTCCTGCATTGACAAGTGTCAAGGGTACTAGTGGCATTGAAAATTGTAATACATAGGTTCAGCTTGAGGTTTCTTACCTTGCATTGTCGGAGGAGTGCCTTCTTCAATTTCTTCCTCTTAGTGATAGATTGGCCACCATCCCCAGAGCAAGATGAATTGGTAACTTCTGTCGTATCTGAGCAAGTTTCCTTGTATTTTCTTATTATTAATACAACTTTGGGTGTCATCTTTCCTTCTGCATAATTTTTAAAACATGATGAGTACAAGAAATACAGGACTAATATAGAAGCAACTTCTTGCCAAAACATTTAAAAAAATCCAAAAAACATCTTGCCAAAATTGGCCACAGTTTCAACGGACGATTTGTACATCACAAAGTGTGGTGGACGATTTGTCCACAATGAAAAGTGTGATACACCACAGTTTAGCGCATAACTTTTGAAAACATATGGCTCCCAGGAATACTTGCCGACAGTGTTGACGGCAAAACTGTAACAGTTCTACAACGTGATTGTAAATGTAACCATGTTTAAAATGTGAAATGGGTAGAATACCACTCAAGAGTGTCTGGATGTCCATATCACACTGAGCACTTCGTTCTTGAAGTATGCTTTCCTTGCGAAGCTGAAATGAAGAGAGAATAGGAGAGTTCACATCAGATTCTCAACTAGAAGAAAGTTGTAGGAAACAAGCATAATTTTTTCTGAAATAAGAGAAAAGACATATAACATACAATTTCATCCCGTATTTTCTGAATTGATTGCAGAAAATCATCTATCTGGCCATCATCGTTGTACTTACTCGTGGCACCTTCAAAGAAAATTTTGGAACACATAGAGTAAAAACTTGGGAAGACCAGTTACCATATATGAAAAATAAGCAGGCTTGGGTAGCTTTATCTGAACCTGACTCTTCAGACATTTCCATATCTTGGCATTCCAAAGCACAGTTCTTCACTAAAGGATCAGCACGCGTCTCCTGATACAAAAATTAGTTCTTCAAGTCAAAGCAGAGTGAATGGATCACATGAAAACCTTGGCCTAAACACCACCTACGCATCTGAAACTGATTTATGGAAAGGGTGAATATTTCTTTTGATTGATTGAGCGGTGTGTCTCCTCTCTTAATACGAACATCATCAGCCAATAAGATTTCAAAAAATAGCATGGGGAGGGGATCGTTGGGCCAGAGCAATTTCCGGCTATACAAGAATAGCCTGGAAGATGCGAGGAAGACGGTCTGTCGATTACGACGGCAAGCTTCTCCGGGTTGAGCAGTTGCAGGAGCGACAACCCTCGCTCTTCCCGGCGATGGGTACGGCCAAGATCGACACGGGAGGGGGGAAGGGGCAGCGGCTATGGTGAGAAGCCAGAGCTGCAGGTGAAGAGAGGGAGCGGTGGCGAGGAAGGAGGAAGGAGTCGGAGAGGCGGCGCGGGCTAGAAAGAGGGAGCGCACGGAGGGGGTTTCTGCGGAAGAACCTGACCTGCGGCCTGGCGGTGAGGAGGGGCGCACCGATTTATCTTGACAGTGGCGGCGCGTGAGAGGAGGGGATGGTGGCTGGCGATGCAAGGCTCGGTGGCGGAGGTGCGCGCCGAACCAGCCCCCGTCACCGTGTTCCCGTCCTCCAGACGGGCACGCGGCGGATCTGGTCGATTCCCCCACAGTCGTCGCCTCGCAGACTCGTTCTTCTCCTCCCGACGCTCACCAGATCTGCCAACGCTGAGATCGGTTGTGCTGGGGTGCGGAAAGAGACGAGGTTACGTGTGTGAGGAGAAGACGAGGGACTAGCCAATTGGGAAGGACAAAACACGTGCTCTCTCTCTCTCTCTCACACACACACACACACACACACACACACACACACACACACACACACAAAGACACAATGTTCACTACACACACAATGTACCTCTCTCGCCATTCGCTTCACCACAAAATGCGCCTCTGCCAACGTGGACATAGTGAGAGGGTGCCCTTGCATTCGTCAATATTGTGTTTGATACTAGTATAGCTAGCTGACTCAAACATGCCTAATAAATTGACTGAACAAAACTTTCTCTTTGGTTTGCAAAACTTGCCTTCTATATCTTGACATTTTTTCCTAGTCCTAGTATTTATCAATTTGATTGGTCGCCTCCTCTGGTGGGCCCTATCCAATCTCCTGCAGAGACATGCTTTTTTTCTTTTTCTTTTTTGCGAGGGAGATACATGCTTGTCCACGTTGAAAACTTGTCACTGATGAGCCGGGACATTAGCATCCCAATTAACATGAGTAACCGAAAAGGACTTATATTCCGTATTGAAATCTTTAAAAAGATTTATACGGACTACATGTATTTCAATACGGACTCGAATGGAGTATAAAAGAAAAAGGGAATACAATTCAAATTGGTCAAAAAAGAAATCGGAATTGCTGGACGACAAGAATATGGACTCGGGCTCAAGTCGTCAGTTGTGTCGTTGACACGGAGAAAGCAGGCCGACTAATGCAGGCACTCGGACACTCCATCGCTACGCTATCTATAATAACTAAAAATAGTTCATCTCCACTATCCTATTTCTCTTAACATGCAGCCTATCCACCTCAGCAGCTTTGCCACCTCAGCAATTACTTTTATTTATCATTGTGCAGCTTACCACGTCAGCAATTCTTAAAAAAAAAATCGTGCGAGTCGCTGGTAACCAGAGAGCCCTCTGTGGTAGACGACGAGTCGGTGTAATAATTGATAAAGAGAGGCCCATCAGAAGCCCATCAGTCAATCTCTTCGCATCTCTTACTCTTCCACGTCTCTAGCAGCAGACCGGGCGACGCGACGCCGTCAAGCACCAGCCGAGCACCACCGCGCGGTGCTCCACCACCGTACGGTGCACGCCCACGCCACAAATCCGTTCTTGGCCCCGCCCTCCGAAATCCGCTGCTGCTGTTATCCATCCCGCTCCCAGATGGATTCCCGAGTCCCCAAAAATTGGTGTTCTGTTATCTATCTGTTTACTGATTTGTATATTTCCTTCTCTCGTCTGCGTGTGATGGCCAGGTACTGCTGCTGCCAGTGAGGGACGCAAGAATCTGCGTGCCAATACTGTAAAAGGAAGAGTTCTACAAGAACAAGAAGGAAGGTTTGTATTTTCTTCTCCATTGCCCGTGAGGGCAAAATTTGGTAACTGGTGCATTATTAATGTTTTCTGTAATAAAATCCTCCTATAAAATTGCATCCTATCTTTTCTCAAATTCCTCTCCTTAACCCAAAAATCGTGTCTAAAGGTCTTATTATTATCATGTTAAACGCTCTTTTTTGTTGACATGTGTTTCTTCCCTTTTATCTGATTGCATAGGGAAAACAGGGCCAGAGTTAAATTTGTCAACTGCACTTTGTGATGTTGGTGCTTGGGGTCAGATGGTGCATCGATTGTGGGTATAATATGGTGCATCGATTGTGGGTATAATTTTTGGTATGTTCATCACATTCAGTTCCTTTTTGCACGAATTTGTACACACGCAAAATGACTAAGAAAGGAAAACTGCATTTTGTTCAGAACTCCAGACTGCCTTAGCTGTTTACATGTAGCTGTTTTGTAGTAGTATTGATTAACTGCCACTGTTTATTCAAGATTTTATGCCTTCTGTAGGTGTAAATGTAATAGACTGATAATTGGTGATAGGAGATACCTGCATGTATGCCACATTGAGTGACCTTCAGATAAGGCTCACCTTCAGGGAAAGCTTTTTATAGGAATTTTCTCTGGCCAGATTGTTTGCTGAATGTGTGGAATAGTAATACGAAGTCATCTTCGTTCACTAGCCTTGGTAGGTCGTAGATCTGCATGTCTTCCTTGGTTATGAATCCAAATAAATTAATCCCTGCTAACTTGTGTTTTTTTGTGTTTTGTACTCAACTGCACTGCAATTTGCCTATGTTGAACTGACTTAGTGGTTATCTTCTAGGTGTGAGATATTTACATTTATTGATTTTTAAGTCTACAGGGATTGTATCATTGCATACTTCTTAATTAGCTGACTATGCGCTTCTCCACCTTGCTGATGGGGCATACGTAAATGTTTATATGGCTTTTTGGCTTTCCCGTTTCAGAAATAGTATCCATGAAGTTTATTCAAGAGAGCGACTAATTTTTTATACTGGATGAGAACGCTTCCATCATAGGCTCCATCTCATCCGGTCTATGTCTTCGAGACGGTCTATTTTCAACATTTATACGAAGAAGATCTAGCACCAGAGATTCACCATCGGGATTAACACATTGCTTCGACGACGGTACTATCTCAAGATGCATTATTAACGAGCTTTCCAATGACACCATATTTGTTTCAGGTGAACACTTTTGCTGCTACACCCACACATAGATAGATATGGCTCATTGCTACTCAGTTATAATTGTGTTACTTTACTATATTGTAGGGATTTCCTTCCCCTGGTATACCAATGACGGATCATAAAGATAGTGGTCAGGATAGATGGGACAGGGCCGGGCCGGCAAAATTGGGGACCCTGTGCGAAACTAAAATGTGGGGCCCTATCTCACTAAAATGAACTAACGAGCAATTATGATATAATGTCTTACATAACAATTGGTTATACAAAAAAGCATACCTATTCATACAGCAACAGATATCAATTGGAGATTATGTGTCAATATTTGGCAATTAGACGAACCGTCTAACTCAACTAGTCATGTTTCCTGTCTCTCTAATGATCCCTGCCAAAAGTAATTTGGAAATAGGAATAGAATTAGGAGTACATACAGTATATAAGAAACAATTTATAGGAGTAGAATTAGGAGTACAATGAGGGCCATCCAACGTATATACAGTGTATAAGAAACAATTTTGCTCCCCGAGAACCCGAATCACAATAACAAGGTATATACCGTATTGATAACACAATAGCTAGCTACTCCCTCCGTTCGGAATTACTTGTCGCGGAAATGGATGTATCTAGACGTATTTTAGTTCTAGATACATCCATTTCCGAGACAAGTAATTCCGAATGGAGGGAGTAGTAGATAGCTAGAATCACAATAGGTATATCATCGAATCACAGTAACTAGAATGATAGGATCACAATAGCTAGCTAGCAGATAACACTAGATACTTTCTCAATAGTCAATACATGTAGAAGAGGCGTCAAAAGACAGGCAACAAGTATATGATCGAAAATTCCTCTCCGAGAACCCGAGATCAGGAGACTACGAGAGGAATAATCGATGGATCATGGATGCGAACCAATGAGGGCTGTAATTCCTGTACCTGTTGCCGTGTCTCCCGTCGCGGCGTCGCCGGATCTAGATGCAAACCAAGATCCCGTGCTGTTCGCTTTCCTCTGGATGCGATCGATCCCTGCCTCCTGGTTCGCCGTTCGGTTTCCTTTCCCATCCCATCGAGTCAGAACCTGCGTCCTGCGATCGGAAGCATCGAAGGCATAACCGATCGAGCAGGCGGCCTGGGACGGGAGACGGTCGAGGCTTGACGCGCCAGCGCCGAGCGGCCCAATGCCCATGCCAGGGAAAATAAATACATAGGCCTATAAATTTTTTTGGGGCCCCCAAACTCTATGGGCCCTGTGCGGGCTGCACAGTTTGTACAACTATGTGCCCGGCCCTGAGATGGGAAATCAAGCACCACAACTCACGTCAGTTCAAATCATGTTATTTATGTGGACTTGTGGAGTATCAGCTGATTGCTGGACTCCAAGCTATTTTTCTTCAGTTTTCATTTGATGAAATGATTTTTTTAGAATATGCCTATTGTTCAAGGTCTGAACAAAACAAATTCAACACGTTTGGGACCCTTAGTCACAAAAATCAGCTTTTTTCACTCTCTTATTGTAGATTATAATTTTCCATCCATAATTTAACTCTCTTGCAAGCAAATTCTGTTGCAACGCAATAATATGGATCTTTGAGCTTATCTATATACTCTATAAAGAAAATATAAGATCTTTTAGATCATGCATCTTTTCAGGACAATGCTTTGTGACAAAAGAAAATGAAACTATGGAAATTTGTACATAATGCACAGTAAGTATGTCAAAAAGGAAATTTGTACATAACCTTTCATAGGGTCTTTATTTCAAAAACTTTGTTCTTTATAGTGTCTTCACACATTAATATTTATGGAAGTCATGTGAGATTACTTATGTCATATCACTCTATTTAATAAAAAAATGATCTTATCATTCACATTTTGCAATCTTTACAATTGTACTCCAGGTAGTGTCCATTGCAATTTCTCATCTCAAGATCGTGTATGAACTGTGAGAGCAAAGTTATTCGGTTTATGCATTATCATGCCAGAGACTAAAAGGTCCCGCAGCAACGCGCGGGGAAATCATCTAGTAAGAAAAGAGGCACCAAACGAACCAGGGCATCAATCAATCCATCGAGGCAACACCAACACCAATCGATCAGAAAAAAGCCAGCGAAACACGGGATAGCTAGCGAAGCAAGTCAAGATGGCGAGCGGCAGGAGGGATCTCGCCGCGGCGACGATCACGCTAGCCGTACTGCTCGTGCTCTTCTTGCCTATCACCGCCGCCGCCGCCGCCGCCGCCGTCCCCAGCATCGACGCCACGCGGACGCGCCACCTGCCGCTGCGACACGGACTGCTGCGCGGCCCTGAGAGCGTCGCCTTCGACGCCAAAGGCAACGGCCCGTACAGCGGCGTGTCCGACGGCCGCGTGCTGAAGTGGAACGGCGACGCGCTCGGCTGGACGACGTACACCTACGGCCCCGACTACAGCAGCGAGGCGTGCACGGCGTCTCTCCTTCGCCCGGAGACGGCCACCGAGGGCCACTGCGGCCGGCCGCTCGGTCTGCGGTTCCACCTCAAGTCCGGGTACCTCTACGTGGCCGACGCCTACAAGGGGCTCATGCGGGTCGCGCCGGGCGGCGGGGAGGCGACTGTGCTTGTCACGGAGGTTGATGGCGTGCCTCTCCGTTTCACCAACGGGGTGGACATCGACCAGGTCACTGGCGAGGTCTACTTCACGGACAGCTCCAGGAACTACAATAGGTCTCAGCATGAGATGGTCACAAGAACCGGAGACTCGACGGGCCGCCTTGTTAGGTACGACCCGCGGACAGGAAAGGCCGTCGTGCTCCAGGCCGACATCACTTACCCCAATGGTTTTGCCATCAGCGCTGATCGAACACATCTCATCATCTCATCCACCGGGCCATGTAAGCTATTAAGGTACTGGATCAAGGGCTCAAAGGCCGGAACGATGGAGCTATTCGCAGACCTTCCGGGCTATCCCGATAATGTGAGGCCCGACAAGAAAGGAGGATATTGGGTCGCGCTACACCGTGAGAAGGCTGAGCTTCCCTTTGGCGTCGATAGCCACTTACTCGCCCTGAGGATTGATGCCGAGGGAAATATAATCGAGGAGATGAGAGGACCCAAGAGCGTGAGGCCGACAGAGGTCGTGGAGAGGAAAGGTGGCAAATTGTTCATGGGATCCGTCGAGCTTACTTACATGGCAGTCGTCAAACGCAAATAGAAATAGATCAATTCAATTAAGGATGTGTAAATTAAGGTTTTCATAGGACTTGCACTCTTTTTTACTTTCATTATGTTATTGTGTTCTCATTGTAAAGTCTTTTTTTAAGTGGAGGTTTCTATTGTTGGACACTGATCATGTATTTTTCACTATAATGTATCAAACTATCTTTTATTAAGCATTATATGAAAGTACAGTTGTGAGTTGCAAAGAGCCAAAGACACAAAAGGCACTAGCATTGTTGTGAAATAAATTGTTCGCAAACACTAAGACGGTCCAGAGAGGAGTACAAGTAAATACTCACAAAAACCAAAGCAATCCAATCTTACAAAAGGAATTACAATCTATTAAGAGAAATCAACTGCGGTGAACTGAAAATCAGATTAGTGGCTGCCAGCAAAAATCTACAAATGCATCAACATATTTGTTCGCAATTTCGTCCAGAACAAGAAAAGTCGGTTCACAGAGAACGCGAGGCAAAACATATGTTGCACAAAAACAACACAGTTCTTCCATCCACTGCACTACAACGAATCGTCACATCATGGCACCAAATGTCCGTTGAATAATCCAATCTTTACCCTGATGCACATACAAAAAAACGCCATATACAAAATGCACAAGCGCCTACATGGACCGTGTGCGATGCGGGAAACGTCTTACCTCGGTACGAGGGGACGTGTTGCGTGTTATATAGCAGGGGCGCAGATCCCTGATAGCGCATACATACAGTTAGAGAGAGAATCGGGAGTACAACTTGCGGGAGAAGAAAAGAGGAGGAGATCAATCTAGTTACAACAGCATAAGGGATAAGATAGGTCGAAAAAAAAGATATGCCTAGACTATCTCCTAAACGACCTGCAGGATCTTCCTGTCACGTACGCCCATATATACACGCATGTATGTTTGACACCCTCCCTTAATCACAACTTCATGAGATTGAGATTATGCTTGAAATTTTCAAAACCTTTTGTAAGCAATGCTTTTGTAAAACCTTCTGCAACTTGATGTCCTGAATGGATGAACCGAAAATCTAGGAGTTTGCTGGCCACCGTTTCTCTGACAAAGTGGAAGTCTATCTCAATATGTTTCGTTCTGGCATGAAAAATTGGGTTTGCAGACAAGTATGTAGCACCTAGATTATCACACCATAAGCATGGAGCTTTTGTGCTCTTCACACCTAGGTCCTTCAGAATAGATTGCACCCACATGACTTCTGCCGTTGCATTTGCCAATGCCTTGTATTCTGCTTCAGTACTTGACCTGAAAACAGTAGCCCGTTTTCTGGCACACCATGATATAAGATTGGGTCCAAAGAAAACTGCAAAACCTCCAAGTGTCAGACTGCCGCGTGCAGTCCAGGCCAGTGTCAGACTGCCGCGTGTCAATTGCTGACGGGCGCGGGCCAGACGCACTGCTCCTAGTCGGCCGGGGCTGCACCTGGGCCGCTGGGTCGTTTGCGCCCACGTGATCGACCGTGCCTGTCTCCTCTGGTTCGGCTGGCGCAGCGCTGGTGGCTGGTTGCGGCACAGATCCCGGTGCTAATTGCCTGCGCTGCTGCAGGTTGGATCCCGAGGGGGATATGCTCCCCAGGGTCCAGCACATAAGATATGGCTCATGGGAGCTGTTTTCTTCATCGTTTTGACTGCTGTTTTCACCATAATCTTTCCCTGCATCATCAGAAGGCTCGTGCACGCTGGTAAGCGGGTTAGTCAACATATGATCATCACAATTATTAATGCCCTCATGATCATGACCGAGGAGATGAGGTGGTAAGATAAGGATTTCTTTCTGAAGTAAGGCACCGGCGTTGGGATGACGATCAGCAAAGGGGAACTTTGTCTCATCAAAGACAACGTCACGAGAGATATAGACACGTCCGGTGGAGATGTCAAGACATTTAACACCTTTATGTTGAGCACTATACCCAAGAAAAGCACATTGCTTAGAATGAAACATGAGCTTACGATGATTGTAGGGACGGAGGTTGGGCCAACAAGCACATCCAAACACATGTATGGTGGTGTAGTCTGGTTTGGTGTGAAGGAGGCGTTCGAGTGGAGTTTCATTGTTGATAGCACGACTCGGAAGCATAATTACAATACGAACGACAGTGACGCCTCATCCCAGAATTTGAGTGGCATGGAGGCATGTGCTAGGAGTGCAAGGCCAACCTCAACTATGCGCCTATGCTTGCGTTCTGCTGAACCGTTTTGCTGGTGAGCATGAGGACATGACACATGGTGAGATATACAAAGTGTTTGAAAGAAGGAGTTCAACTTTTTGTACTCCCCTCCCCAATCAGATTGTACATCAATAATTTTACTGTCAAACTTGCGTTCAACAAGTGCTTGAAAGTTTTGAAACACTTGAAAAACGTCGGATCTTTTCTTAAGAAGATAAATCCACGAAAATTTGCTGTAGTCATCAATAAAGCTGACATAGTAGGTATGTCTACGAATGGAGCTAGGGGCAGGACCCCAAACATAAGAAAAGATTAATTGCAACGGTTTGGTAGAGACACTAGTAGATATGGGATACGGTAATTGATGACTTTTAGCTCGCTGACAAGAATCACAAATAGTTTCAATATTGCGCTCACCAACATGCAGGAGCTTATTTTTCCTAAGCAATTTTTCAACTAAAGAAAAAGAAGCATGTCCTAATCGATCGTGCCACCGTGTTGACGAAAGTTTGAATCCTTGATCAAAAAGAAAAAGGGATAGAGAATGGAATCAACGGATAAAGCCCTCGAACACATCTACCTCGATAGAGTACCCTCTTCGTTGCCTAATCCTTGATCAAAAAGAAAAAGGGATGAAATTCAAGGAACACATGATTGTCAATGGCAATTCTATGAACGGAAAGAAGATTTTTGTTGGCACTAGGAACATGCAATTTTTTTCCTAAGATGGATTTTACGACGAGGGGTATTAAAAATTGTGTGGCCAATGTGACTTATACGCATACCTTCACCGCTAGTAGTATGTATCTGGTCCTTGCTGCGGTACTTTTCCTTCATGGTGACCTTCTCAAGTTCGTTGGTGATGTGGTTGGTGGCGCCGCTATCGACATACCAGTTGGTGTCAATGCCGTAGGAGCCATCCGCAGCAGCCGCAACCTTGTCCTCGTCCTCATCATCATCATACCTGTACCAGCAGTCCTTGGCGGTGTGGCCAGGCTTGCCACAGATCTGGCATCTTGGCGCATCTGGACGCGATCTGGAGGAGCCGCTGCGGCGACCCTTGTTGTTGCCAGAAGAGGATCGGCCGCCCACTACTAGAAATCCCCATATTTCCGACGGTGAAACCTAATAGCCGACGGGCTGTCGGTTATTACAGTAATAGCCGACGGTAGTTGCAATGGCCGACGGTTAGTGTCAACTCACAAGTATTACTACTAATACCCGACGGTATACTAGAATGCCCGACGGTGAAAATCCACCGCTCGGGTATCCAACTTAATGCCCGACGGTTCATTATAAAGCCCGATGGTTTTTCCTACACCCACGGGGATTACATGTAATGACCGACGGGTTTCCCTACACCCACGGGGATTACATGTAATGCCCGACGGTTATTTGTAATACCCGCCCGTTTTTGGGGCCCCCTCAGGGATTACATGTAATGCCTGATGGTTTTTGACACACCCACGGGGATTAGATGTAACGCCCGGTGGTGAAATTTAATAGCCAAAGGTGAAAAGAAAACTCTCACCTATGAGTGAAAATGGCCGACGGTACATGTGTGCCTCTCGGTTATTTGAGAAAATACTCGACAGTGTATAGTAATAACCGACGGTTAACTTTCCCTCTCGATGATATGTTTCAATGGACAACATCAATAAATGTAGAATGACAGATGTTATATTCCATATAACTCCGTATAAGAAGATTCCAATTGGAGGCATGGAGGCGCAGGGGAGCAGTGCTAGGAGGTTCGTCGTGTGTGTGAGAAGCCAGGACGATGGTCCCGGGTGGCCGGTAGTGGCAGCTGGTACTACTACCATCACTACAGGAATCAGCTAATTTGCCGTCAGCCAAGGCGGACAGCAAAGGCACGGACGGCGGACGGCAAAATGCACCGGCAAAGAAAGGATCGGTCAAGACCTTCTTTGCCGTCTGCTTTCTGAAGCGGACGGCAAAGGGGCCTTTGCCATCAGCGGCTGACAGCAATAAATTCGCTGTTAGTCCGTTAGGTGGCTAACGGCAGTATTTGCCGTCCGCGGCTGATGGCAAATAGCATCAGGCCTTTGTCGTCGGCCTAATGACGTCAGTTGGACGTCACTGCCCACCAAGGCTTTGCCGTCCACCGCAGTCGTCAAAGGATTTGCCGTCCGCCACTGTAGGCAAACTGACCAAATGGGTCAGTTCCCAGGAAGCACAGTTGGCTGCCATGTGGCCTCTTTGCCGTCCGCGGCGGACGGCAAAGAGCCCATTGCCGTCGGTGGCTGACGACAAAGAGCGTGCATTGGCTCTTTTTTTCTATTTTTTTTAAATCCAACAATTTTCACAGCAAATATATATGACATATATAGATATATTTCACAGGGTTATTTCACAACAAACATATGACATATCCAGCACATAAATTTCATCGTACATACATATATAGTTCCATCCATTCATACATAGCAAGTTGCACATACACATTGTTCCATCATGGCAAGCTAATAATACTAGAAGAGAATGAAATAAAAAACAAGCACTCCATCATAGCAAGCTAGCTTCCGTGAAGTGAATGAGATCTGCAAAATGGCAAATAAGAAAGTTAGAAAAAGGTGACTAGAAGAAGAAGTATATGTCATTTATGAGCTAACTTAGGTGAAATGGATCATTTATGAGCTAACTTAGTTGAAATGGATCGTTTATGAGCTAACTTAGGTGAAATGGATCGTTTATGAGATAACTTAGGTGAAATGGATCGTTTATGAGCTAACTTAGGTGAAATGGATCGTTTATGAGCTAACTAAGGTGAAATGGATCATTTATGAGCTAACTTAGTTGAAATGGATCGTTTATGAGCTAACCTAGGTGAAATGGATCGTTTATGAGCTAACCTAGGTGAAATGGATCGTTTATGAGCTAACTTAGGTAAAATGCATCATTTTAGAGCTAACCTAGGTAAGATGGGTCATTTTGGAGCTAAACTAGGTAAAATGGGTCATTTTAGAGCTAACTTGGGTAAAATGGATCATTTATGAGCTAATTAAGGCAAAATGGGTCATTTTAGAGCTAACTTAGGTAAAATGGATCGTTTATGAGCTAACTAAGGTAAAATGGATCATTTTAGAGATAACTTGGGTAAAATGGATCATTTATGAGCTAACTAAGCTAATTATGCCATTTTTGACATAAGTAAGCTAAGTACATGTCATTATTGAGCAAACCTAGTTAACTAAGCATATTAGAGCTAACTTAGGTCATTTTGGAGGAAACAATGCTAAGTATAGATCGTTTTAGAGCTAACTTAGGTAAAATGGATGGTTTAGGAGGTCAGTAAGCTTATTAAGTCATTTTGGAGGAAATAAAGCTAAGTCTAGGTCTTTATGCATTTGTTAAGCAAAAAACTAGAGAAACTTACCGTGATCATGGAGGTGTAGGAGCGGGCTACTAATAATCTCGATCACTATCATCAATAAATGCATAATCATCATCATCACTATCATCAATGACGTGCTCATAGGGTTCAGCGGCATCAACATGTGGAAGGCCACCTTGACGTAATCGGTCAAGCATTGACAGGTCATCCGCAGCAGTAATCTCTTCTTGTTCCGGCTCTTCTTGTTCCTCCTCTGGGGTGATGCCGGATTCACTGTCGCTGTCTACTTCAATGTTTTGGGGTGAAGTATAGCGGTTCTTGAAACGTTTTTTGGAAAGACGTGTCTCTTGGAAGAATTCTCCTTCATATGTGTCTGGGTTAATGTGAGGTTCATAATCCTCTTCCTTTGGGGGAGATAGTCTAGCACGTGGCGACACTTCATAAACGACATCCCAACCTTTCAGATTTGGATTAGTTTGGCAGGCCCACGGTAGATAGAATACTTGGCTCGCCTGTTGAGCCGTAATATAGACATCAGGAACATCTAAGTGGGTGCACTGACGAAATTTATGCGTCGGATCCGGAGCAAAGCATAATGGGAAAACGAACCCAATCTACACATACTCGGGCTGTCCATGGATAGCGTTGGACAATTCGAAAGAATCATGGTTATAAATATGCAAATGCATGCATATTTATAGATGTAACCCTTTCGAACGGGAGACGCATAGTGGTTACGCATACTGATGATTGACACCTATAGCTAGCAAGTTTCATCGGCATGAAGACCAGAACAGAGCAAATGAAGGGGGGAGGAGGAGATGTCATTTGTGCTCACCAACAAACGCAGGGGCGGAGCTCGTCGAATGTACGGGGAGGTCGTCAAACACCACACCCTCGCAGCGACGAAACAACTGCACATTTGAATCCACCCGATAAACACAAATATGTATGATGTTTTGCATAACAAAAACGAAAAATATATGACCTAACTCATAATTCACAAATATATGACCCCGTCGGCCTCTGGAAGGCCAAAGAGCGCCTTCTACATATTCTTTTCTTCTTCTTCTTCTTCTTCTTCTTCTTCTTCTTCTTCTTCTTCTTCTTCTTCTTCTTCTTCTTCTTCTTCTCCCCTCCTCTTCTTCTCCTACACTTTCTTCTTCTTCTTCTTCTTCTTCTTCTTCTTCTTCTTCTTCTTCTTCTTCTTCTTCTTCTTCTTCTCCCCTCCTCTTCTTCTCCTACACTTTCTTCTTCTTCTCCCCTCCTCTTCTTCTCCTACACTTTCTTCTTCTTCTTCTTCTTCTTCTTCTCCCCTCCTCTTCTTCTCCTACACTTTCTTCTTCTTCTCCCCTCCTCTTCTTCTCCTACATTTTCTTCTTCTTCTTCTTCTTCTTCTTCTTCTTCTTCTTCTTCTTCTTCTTCTTCTTCTTCTTCTTCTTCTTCTTCTTCTTCTTCTTCTTCTTCTTCTCCCCTCCTCCTCTTCTTCTTCTTCTTCTTCTTCCCCTTCTACATATTCTTCTTCTTCTTTTTTCATCTTTTTTCTACTTATTTTAATTATATGACTAATTATCTAAAACCCATGCACTAAATCTAACACCAACACATATATATATCTAGCACTAAACCTAACACTAATAATTAAACAGCCAAAAAAAGAATAAAAAAGAAAAATAACTCACCGGAGCCGACGGGGGCCGGGGCGGCGGGGCGGCAGGATGGCGGTGGCGACGGGGGCCGCAGGGCTCCGGCCGGGGTGGTGGAGCTCATCATGGGGGAGGGGCGGTGAGCGGCGGCCCCGAGCCGGCAGGGAGGCGGGGGCGATGGGGCCGCGGTGGCGGGTGGCGGGGGCGGCGGCGGCGCCGGGGTGGTGGGGCGACGGCCGGGGTGGCGGGGGCGGCGGCCGGGGTGGCGGGGGCGACGGCAGGCGGCGGCAGGCGGCGGGGGCGGCGGCGTGGTGGCTCGGGGAGGAGAGAGGGAGAGAAACAGAGAGATGGATCAGGGGCGGGGTGGGTCTCGCCGTTAGTTAGGTTAGTTCTTTGCCGTCCGCCAAACCTTTGCCGTCCGCTAGCTGACGGCAAAGAGGGGGGCCGTTATGTTTTTTTAATCAGCTCGTTAGTGGG
Source organism: Triticum aestivum (assembly GCF_018294505.1). Lineage (NCBI taxonomy): Eukaryota > Viridiplantae > Streptophyta > Magnoliopsida > Poales > Poaceae > Triticum > Triticum aestivum. The sequence continues at coordinate 91,426,181 of NC_057814.1, read as the reverse complement.
GACCACCACTCTCTTTGCCGTCTGCTAGCTGACGGCAAAGATTCTATGCCGTCCGCTAGCTGACGGCAAATAATTGGCTGATGGCAAAGACCGTTCTTTCCCATCAGCCAGTTCTTTGCCGTCCGTTTTCTGTAAGCGGATGGCAAATACCTTCTTTGCCGTCAGCCAGCAGACGGCAAAGACTTGGCTGACGGCAAATAAGCTAATTCCAGTAGTGCATGCATGGGGTACAAATGTGATGCAACGCATGTGCTTCTGGTACCGGCTGACGCGATGTTTCTTTGTGGCTTGTGGTGCTGCGATGGAGTGTCGTGTGGCGGTGCAGGAGCATAAGGGGTCATGCGATGGCACAGTGAGGGACTACAGCTCGGGAGCAGTGGGCCATGGGACGGTCTAGTGCAATTGGGATTTGAGTCCTAGCGCCCAGATCTGGTGTAGGTTGAGTAGGTTGTCACTCGGATGTGCTCCGGCGTGCTGTCCAAAAGGTATGGCGGCGGCCATAGACTGCAAATGTGGTGGCGCGGCGGACCATGAGGTGGCCTGATGTGTGGAGACCTCTGGCTACGACTGTCGCAGTTCTGGTCTCCGGAGAGCACGGTCGGCGCATCTGATGCATGGTTGCGGCTCGATACTATGTTGGTTCTTGGCGTCGGGCAGCGCTCTATTGTTTCTTGCGCTCGACAGGGCACAACGACTCGCATTGCGTTCGGTGGCTATGCGTTGGACGGCCGTTGGTGGATCTGGCTATTCATGATGGAGGTTAGCTGCCGGTGGTCTCTGCGAGGTGCTGATGGCTGTTGCGGATCTTAGGGCTTCTTTGTCGGTGGCAGCTTCGATGGTGGTGGTGATTGGTGGGCTTGCCGGAGCCTGTGCGAGATGATGTGCGGCTGAGGTGGTGTGGGAGCTTGGATGAAGACCCTGTCTCGGCTTTTGTGTTGCGACCAGTGATGGCGGCGGCTGTGACCATCATTGACCTTCCTGGAGGTATAACTGTTTTGTTATCGCACCATTCCCATGTGGATCCGGCCGTCACGACCTATCCGTGTGAAACCCTTGATCTTGTGTGACTGTGGCGATGCCTTGGTGTCGTATTCTTCTCAGGGGCTTCATCTTGGGAGTTCGGCATCGGCAAGCGGGACCGGCGGATGACAAGGTTGTGGCGTCTAGGCTTATGTGGCAACGATGATGGAGGTAGCGATGTTAATGACGCGACAATTGTTGCTGTAGTCGACTCTTCTCTGACGTGTTCGCGGGATTGCCTCAGTTTGTTTTTCACCCTGAAGTCAAAGTTACGACGGCGGGGCCATGTGGTGTGCCTGGTTTGTCCTTCGTAGTTCTCCGTCAAGTTTGGAGTTGCGTCTAGAATCATCGGCGGGCGTGCGAAGCTGTATCTCCGTCAGATCTCGCGGGATTCAGTCAATGATAGTCTTTGGTGGATCTGTTTGGATCCGGTCTTCGTTCGTATTTGTTTGCGTGTTTACAGATTTGATCCTTCTGATCTACGACTTTCTTCATCGGTGATAGTTGCTGCTCGGGTGTGTTGGTCCTATGGGCCTTGTCACGACGAATTCCCGACTGTCGACTAGAACAAGATTTGCCCGGCTCCAGCTAGGAGGGCCAATGATGGCGACGCGCCTTCGGCTCGCTCCAGTGTTTGTAGTCGTCGCTAGGTGGTCCACAGACCTAGTTGTAATTTTTATTACCTCTGTTGTTCTTTGTACTATCTTGATTGAAGATGAATGGATTGACAGTTTCTCACGCAAAAAAAAGTTTAGAGTTGCGTTGTCTGGTTGCCACAATTACATTTTATGGGAACCTAAAAATAATTACTTTTGATATACTCTTTTTTTACTGAATACGTGTGGTATGTATTAATATTTTTTATATAATTTTTTTTCAGGCAGGACCAAGAACCATTTCACCTCCCGCCATTATTTCACTCTTGCCCCTTGCAAATTTTACAGCCCATCTTCTATCGGCCACGTGCCCACGTCCTCCCATCCCTCGCCCCTTTTCCCTCTGATGAAACCTCCCACGCCGCATCTTCTCTTCTCGCTTCCTCGCCGCCATGCGCCAACCCCGCCATCAGCTGTCGATCCGGCTGCGTACTTCCACCCTCGTCGCCCTCCCTAGTCCAGTAACGTCACCCGCTCCCTTCAACTCCCGTATAGGTCTTCGTGGCCCTCAGATCTGGCAGCCCTCAGCCACGACGCTGCCGGATCTGGTCGGCTTGGCCTCGTCACCCCAACCAATAGGTGCTCGACGCCTCTCCTCGGGACCGTAGCGGTATTCTTCGTCGGCTCTCTATCCCTCCACCTCCTGCGCCATGTATCGGCCTTCAGCCCTTTCTTGAAGCTCCTCCTCATCCAAGTGGTCACCTGATGCTGCCGAGTGGACCACGCTCACTCGCGCCTTCGCCCGCCAGTACCTGGTTTGGTCGCCACCTCCTTTGCACAATTCGTCGAGCAGGTCATCTGTGTGGCGTATGTGTGCTGTTGTAATGGATGGTGGGCTTTTTTCTGGTGGTTTGGGTGCAGGATTTGCTCTTGTGTTTCAAGTTGAATACTGGGGAGATGGAGGAGATGTGCCACGGCAGGCTACTGTGGTGGTGAGATTCAGGTTGTACATCGAGGCCAATGGCCATGGTTGTCTGCATGTCTGTTTAGGTCTATTTTTTATATGGATGTTGAAAAACAAAGCCAAGCATATTAGTTTTGAAAATAAAGTCAAGCCTATGTGTTGAAAAATAGTTTGATTAACTAGCGAATGGACATTTGGTGCCAGTGAGGTGAGCTAGCTGACTTGTGTTGATGCATGTATGTTTGGTCAAGGCTAGCTAATTGCAGCAGTTGGCACTATAGTGCAGAGAAGAGACACTGTGTCAGCGTGTGTAATCAGGATCGGGATGTATATTTCATACTACTGTATAGCTTAACTAGATGTCCCTGCCAAGCAAACCAATTAACATTGAAGAGGCCCTCCATTCATGGAGTACGTACATTCCTGGTTACTTTTCCTTCAATTTTGGTTTGTAGATGTAATTGTAAGTTTTGCAATCTCGCTTTTGCTTTTCTTAGTATTTTGTAGTTCTGGAACATTTAGCTCATGTGCCTAAGGTTGATGCAGCCACTGTCATGTTAACATCATGTCCCGTGTGTTCTTTCTCAAATATGTAGAGCAGGGGCTTCTTGTTACCTTAAATGCACTATGCTATCATGCAGGTCTAAGTCGGGCCTGTCTGAAGAGCAAGAATATAAAGCTTTTGAGCTTAGGCACATGAATCAAGCCCCCAGAATCCGATGGTCTACTGAGCCAGTTTTATGCTTGGCGAGGAAGGGTGGAACAGTGAACCTTGCCACACAATGGCAGCCCCTTCGCCTGATGACCTTTTCCAATCACGATGACCTCCCGTCGCTGCTGAAGGTATTTTGTTTCTTCTCTTTTATCTGCAGACTGCAGAGTATCTTGTTTGTTCAATTCTGATAAAAAAACTAGATGTTCTAATCAAAGCAGTACTGCAGTCATGCAGTACTTACTTGTTGCAGTATTACGTTTATCTGTTTCTGGATGAGATACTTTCAAAGTTGATTTATAGTGACAATGCGAGAGTTGTAGATAATTTTCTGTACTTCCAGTGTACTTGATTATTAATTCTTAGTATAAGAGTTTCTAAGGGGCAATTGGCTTGAACTCGTACAGGCAGAGATGTTGCTATAATTAATTACAGTCAAATCATTTGCACAGAGAAAAATACTTCAACATTAGACAATATGATTAGACAATATGCCAGGCGTCCTCCTTTCTAGCTTTTGGCTTTCCCTGTACTAGCTTTGCTCTTTGGGTCCTCAGCTTTTGAGACCTTGATGCTTTTGAGAATGTACGACAAACTTGGTTTCATTATAGCAATCTTGGTCTAACCATAGCACATGTTTCTGGACATAGGATTGTTACAGTGAATTAGAATAATGTCATGTGCTTTGAATTATATGAATGTTACAAGTAATTCGAAAAGCATGATGTGATCTGAACCGCTGCAAACTTATAATGAAATTGAAATCAGTGTGGTTTATTGGTAGATTATTCCTTTTGTACACAGAGCAACGTGCAGTACTGTATATCATTTGGAGTGTGTTCCTGCTGATTCATATTACCCTGAAAATTGCATGTGAAGGATCAAAAGATGAATACGTAGTTATACTGTTAGATAGCAGCTAACCAGTCAATTAGAACATCTAATTTTTTAACTGTATCCACAATTAAATTTCAATTGTATATATTTAATCTCCCTTACAACTTATCTAATCATTTCTTAGGAATTGGAAACAGTACTGGAGGAATTGTGATCTATGGCAAGGGTGATGGTGTCTATGGATGGTGATGAAGGGTGACGAGTCTAATGTCTTTCGTCAAGACATGCAACAAAGTGAAGTTATGAAGTTCTGGTCAATTTAGCTTATGCATAATGCTTGGACCATTAGATCTTAGTTACTATTTTGTTTTGCATTTCAAACTTCCTAGATAGATCATGGTGATCAGTGTAATTTTGATGCAACTCTTCTGATATTCCGGCGAAGACGCTGGTGCGGAAACCGACTCCACAGACGAAGATGCTGCCGCCCTGGCAAAGAAGGGCTGACGCCGCAATAGGAAGCGTAAGGGCAAGACCGTGCTTGACGTCGAGGGGTCCGACAACGCCGGCGCTGCCAAGAAGGCCAAGGCTGACGACCCCGGCAAGGAAGTTGCCGGGTATACCGCCTGCTGGGCCTTGGCGGCCGCCGACAAGCCAGGAAGCTCCGACAAGCAGTACTGCAAGATCCATCGCACCAAGGGCCATGACCTACAGAACTGCCGACAGGTTGAGCAGCTCGCAGAGAAGCAGAAAGCCGAATATGAGAGGCGGGACAAGGAGAAGGGCCAGGATGGTGTTGAGGGATCCGGCAAGAAGCGCTGCGGCCAAGCTGGTCGCCGCGGCAAAGATAATAAAAAAGAAAGGCCTGCTCGGGGCCGCGACAAGAAGCAGGAAGACGACGATCATGATGAGGACGACGAGTCCGGCGAGCATGACTTCCAGAAAGCTATGGAGGCCATGTGCGTCGACGGTGGCGCCTCGCTGCACACCTCTCACCGCCAACTCAAGCAGTGGGCGCGTGAGATCACTACGGCGGAACCATCGTTCGATGCCCAGAAGCACTGAAGTGGTCCAGCACGCCTATCATTTTTGACACTGAGAATCACCCTGACCGCACAACTGTGGTCGAGTGTTTGCCATTATTGGTTTCACCAACAATACGCAACCTCAAGGTGACAAAAGTGCTAGTTGATGGCGGAGCCGGTCTGAACTTGATCTCGCCTGTTGTGATCAAAAGGCTGCAGATTCCTGATGAAGACCTCGAAGAGACGGGCACGTTTCAAGGGGTCAATCCGAGAAGGAGTCAGCCGAAAGGTAAAATAACACTGCCCGTTACATTTGGAGGCGAGCTGAACTATAAAACAGAGAGGATTGTTTTTTATGTTGCCGAGATCCCCTTGCCCTACAATGGGATCCTCGGCCGCCCAGCACTAGCCAAGTTTATGGCGGCATCACACTATGCCTACAAGACGTTGAAGATGCCTGGGCCGATGAGCATCATCACCGTCCCCTCCGGCAAGAAAGATGCGCTGATCTGCGCCGACCAACTCTACCGAGAGGCAGTTGCAACAACTGCTGCCAAGGCACTTGCTCCTGCCGCTGAAGCCCCGGGAGGGAAGAAGACCGGCAAGACCTCTCGCACCCACTCCGGCAAGCGCACCTCTCCGGAGTGCTGTGCTACCGTCGAGGACGTGCCAGAGAGCTCCACCGGCAAGAGCAAGATATCCAGAGCTGCACCACCAGAGACCAAGAAGGTGTCCGTCGAGGAGGATGGTACGGGAGGAGCTTTCACCATAAGCTCCACCCTCGACAACAAATAGGAAGGCGCGCTCGTCACCTTCTTGCGGGCGAATGTCGATGTGTTTGCATGGCAAGCATCCGACATCCCCGGCGTTCCCAGGGAGGTGATTGAGCACCATCTTGCTGTCTGTCCTCATGCGTGGCCCATCAAGCAGAAGGTAAGGAAGCAAGCTTTGGAACGACAAGACTTCATCACAGAGGAGATTAGGAAGTTGGAAGCGACAGGCTTAGTCAGAGGAGTGCTTCACCCAACGTGGTAGGCCAATCCGGTAGTAGTGCGCAAGGCAAATGGGAAATGGAGGCTGTGTATTGATTACACAGACATCAATAAAGCTTGTCCAAAGGATCCTTTCCCTTTGCCGCGCATTGACCAGATTGTGGACTCCACTACCGGGTGTGATTTGCTGTCATTCCTTGACGCCTACTCAGGATACCACCAGATCTTCATGACAAGAGAAGACTGCATTCATCACCCCATGTGGTACGTATTGTTTTATACGAATGCCTTTCGGGTTGAAGAGCGTTGGTTCAACATTTGCGAGAGCAGTCCAAATTGGTTTTGAGCCCCAGCTACATAAAAATATGGAAGCTTATATGGATGACATAGTGGTCAAAACCAAGGACAGATCAACACTCATACAAGACTTAGAAGAAACATTTGCAAATTTGCGCAAGATCAACCTCAAGCTGAACCCTGAGAAGTGTGTCTTCGGTGTCCCGTCCGACAAGCTTCTCGGGTTCTTTGTGTCACAACATGGAATCGAGGCAAACCCCGACAAGATCAAAGCAATTGAGCAGATTGAGGCGCCAAGGCGAGTCAAGGATGTGCGTCGGCTTGCTGGCTGTGTTGCTGCCCTGAGTAGGTTCATCTCCAAATCTGCTGAGCGCGCCCTCCCCTTTTTCAAAATCCTGAAAAAGGCGGGTGAGGGAGTCCTGGACTAAGGGGTCCTCGGGTGTCCGGCTTGTTAGCCATGGGCCGGACTAATGGGCTGTGAAGATACGAAGACCGAAGACTACACCTATGTTCGGATGGGACTCTCCTTGGCGTGGAAGGCAAGCTTGGCGATCAAATATGTAGATTCCTTTATTTGTAACCAACCTTGTGTAACCCTAGATCCTCCCGGTGTCTATATAAACCGAGGAGTTAGTCCGGGGGAGGAGAGATACTCATTACCATAGTCATACAGGCTAGACTTTTAGGGTTTAGCCATTATGATCTTGTGGTAGATCAACTCTTGTAATACACATATTCATCAAGATCAATCAAGCAGGAAGTAGGGTATTACCTCCATAGAGAGGGCCCGAACCTGGGTAAACATCGTGTCCCCTGTCTCCTGTTACCATCGATCCTAGACGCACAGTTCGGGACCCCCTACCCGAGATTCGCCGGTTTTGACACCGACAACGGGCCCAATGAAATGGACCCCAGAGGCCGAAGCAGCGCTGCAGGATTTGAAAAGATACCTCTCCTCTACGCCAATACTAGTTGCACCCAAACTACAAGAACCGTTACTACTATATCTAGCGGCGACGAATCAAGTGGTCAGTGCTGCACTAGTGGCACAGAGAGAAGTCGATGCGGAAGTGGTAGCAACGGCAGAGCTAGCGGATGGTGAGCCATAGTCCCCCCTGGCAGGGTCTAGTACTGGCAAGGCAGGACCCCCGACAGAGTCTGACGTCGGTGGGACAAAAACGGCGCAAGCAAATGAAGTGGTGCAGAAGAAGATGATGCAGCACCCAGTTTACTTTGTTAGCTCCCTCCTGCAGGGGGCTAGATCAAGGTACTCCGGTGTGCAGAAATTTCTCTTCGGCCTCCTTATGGCCTCGAGGAAGTTGCGTCATTATTTCCAAGCACATGAGATCACCGTCGTCACCCGCCTCCAGTTGCAACAGATCTTGCACAACCCAGATGCAACCGGGAGGATTGTGGAATGGGCATTGGAATTGTCGAGCTTTGGTCTGAAGTTTGAGAGTACTTCAACAATTCAGAGTAGAGTCTTGGCGGAGTTCATTGCGGAATGGACCTCGACGCCTGGCGAAGAGATTCAAGAGACTACTCTCCCCGGTAAGGGAACAAGTCGCAACTGGATTATGTACTTTGGTGGGGCTTTCTCGCAAGGCACCGGCGCTGGTGTGTTGCTTGTCGCGCCCACCGGAGAGCACTTCAAGTATGTAGTCTAGATGCACTTTGCCAGGGAGAGGTCAACGAACAACACTGCCGAGTACGAAGGGCTGCTTGCCGGTCTCAGGATCGCGGAAGAGCTCGGAATAAGAAAACTCATCGTCAGAGGTGACTCACAGCTTGTCGTCAAACAAGTCAACAAAGATTATCAGAGCCCGTTGATGGAGGCCTACGTAGATGAAGTGAGAAAGTTGGAGGAACGTTTTGCTGGTCTACAGGCAGAGCATGTTCCTCGAGCAGAGAACAACATTGCTAACAACCTGTCAAAACGCGCTGCCTTAAAGTTATCTGTGGAACCAGGGACCTTTGTGCTCCAACTAACTCAGCCATCCGTGGAACCATCGGCAAAGCAAGATAAGCGAAGGAAGTTGAGCCCCGGCAAGCATTTTCCAGCCGAGCTCCCAAGAGCCGCCAGCAAGGATGCTGCCGGAGACGCCAAGCTGGCCGAGGAGCAACAGTCTCTGGCAGGGCGTCAAGACCTTGCCATGGAGACGATCGCTCCCGCAGCAGAAGAGATGCCTTTAGTCCTTGCCGTCGAGCCTCAGGCTCCGGCATGGGCACAACATACCGTTCGATTTCTCCAAACAGGGGATCTCCCTGAGGAGCAGGAAGAAGCGGAGAAAGTAGTCCGTCGGTCTGCCATGTACCAGTTCGTCGACGTCGTTTTGTACAGAAAAAGACCAAACGGCGTGAAATTGAAGTGTATTCGCCGGGAGGACGGACTGGGGCTATTGGCAGAGATACATGGAGGCATATGTGGATCCCACATAGGGTCGAGAGCCCTTGTCAGCAAGGCATTCCGGCAAGGTTTCTTCTGGCCCACCGCCCTCCAGGATGCAACTACACTAGTAACCAAGTGTGAAGCGTGTTAGTTCCATTCAAAGAAGCTTCATCAACCAGCTCAAGCTCTCCAAACAATCCCTCTTTCCTGGCCATTTTCGGTCTGGGGGCTCGACATACTGGGCCCCTTTCCCCGTGCTGTCGGGGGCTTTGAGTACTTGTACGTTGCAACCGACAAGTTCACAAAGTGGCCAGAGGTGGAAGTAGTGAGAAAGGTGACAGCACAATCAACCGTCAAGTTCTTCAAGGGGCTAGTCTGCCGTTTTGGTGTGCCAAACAGAGTCATCACCGACAACGGCACGCAGTTCACAAGCTGCACCTTCATGCAATACATTTAAGACCTCGGCAGCAAGGTCTATTTTGCCTCTATTGCACATCCACGGAGCAATGGCCAGGCGGAGAGGGAAAATACTGAAGTACCGCGGGGCCTCCGGACAAAGACTTTTGACAGGCTACACAAGTGCGGAAGACGTTGGATTGATGAATTGTCGGCAGTTCTTTGGTCAATCAGAACGACACCAAATTGAGCCACCGGCCAGACACCCTTCTCCCTCGTTTTCGGGGCAGAAGCAGTTCTCCCCATGGAACTCACATACGGGTCACCCTGAGTGCTCGCTTATGATGAGCTTGAGCAAGAGCAATTGCGGCAAGATGATGCAACGCTCCTTGAGGAAGATCGTCTTTGGGCGGCTGTGCGAGCAGCACGCTACCAGCAAGCCTTGCGCCGCTATCATAGCCGCAAGGTTCATGCCCGAAGATTTGAGGAAGGCGACCTTGTTCTTCGGCGCGTTCAGTCGGCCAAGAATTCCAACAAGTTGACGCGTAAGTGGGAAGGCCCTTATCGGGTAATACGAGTCACCAGGCCCGGCGCAGTCCGCCTGGAGACCGAAGATGGTATTCCAGTGAGCAACTCCTGGAACATCGAACATCTTCGCAAGTTTTACCCGTAAGGCGCGGTTGCCGGGCCCCCCGGTAGACCACCTTTTGTACAAGCCTTGCCGGCAAGGCATGTAACCCTTTGTACAAAGCCAGGCGCGGACCCTGAGCATAAATAAATGAAGCGCTGGCGCCCTAAGTTTTAGCATGCATGCTAGGTTGAGTCTCCCTCTTTGTTAGGGTTGATAGTGCTTAGCGGCGACTAACCCCTAGCATAGAGGTCGAGTGTGCGTCTCTCTGTTCCTTCCCGCCCTTTTTTGGTTCGCAGGATGCGCAGGCGTTTCTGCTGGGCTGTTTGACGGAAAGGAAACAGGCCGACGTCCCAACCCCGGCAAGCCAAGGTTGCCGGGGGCTGCAGATCCAGAGATCCGACCACGGCAAGCCAAGGTTGCCGGGGGCTGCAGAATCAGATAAGTTTTTCATCCCCCACTCTACGCTTCCGTATGGAACTTGAAGGTATGAAACTTCGCTCACTCCTATACCACCGTGCTCCCTCTTTCCCGTGTCCAAAAAACTTTCTTTGGCCGGAACTTGGTTGTAATGCGATGGAAAGGGAGCAAACAAAGGGCCCAATCCTACTTTGCCCCTACCTCCGCCAAGGGCGTGAGTGTAGTCGGGCTATAGAGCGGGAGGACGGAAAGGTCTGTTGCCGGGTAACGATGTTTATCTTAAAAATAACAAGGATTTGCTCCTTCGTGTGGGCCTCGCTCACGCACAAAAGAATCCGGCAAACACCCTTTTCTTCATTAGTACATTGTTAACAAGTACAATTCATACGGAATGCATCTGACAAAGGCCCGTAGGCTTAAAAACTAAAAAGAGATAAGATGCCCGTAATCCCTTTCTTGTCCCTCTCCCTAGGAAATGGAACAAGATGGCAGGAGGGCAGAAGGAGTGCCTAGGCGAGGTATGAGCAGCAAAAGACACCAAGAGAACATCCCGGTGGCCGTCGAGAAGAGGGCTGGTGATGATGGTGCCGGAAGAAGAGCCGAAAGATGAGGCAGCGGGCCGGCAATACGAGACGAAGGCGTCGATGCCATTGTACTCCGACTTGACGGCCCGCCACCCGCCTTCTTCGTCTTCTCCGGCCTTCCCACGCCAGCCGCCCAAGGAGGCGACCCCGAGAAGTTCAAGGAGCTGGCCCCACCCCCGGCAAATCGCTCTGCCAGGGGAAAGGCCAGGTGCAGATGATGGTGCTGTCGGCGCCGCCCGAGGACGATGTGTCCGACGCCTAGTCGGACCCATCCTCGTCGTCCTCCCCACCGGTGTCCTCCTCATCACTGTCGCTCGAGGAGGAGCTTTCCTCATCAGTCGAGCTCTCCGCACAGCACCCTAACCGGATTCCCGAGCGCCCGAAGACCTTGACGGAGAGCAGATCGCTCTCCACTAATTTAAAGTGGAGAACGTGCCCCTTCATTAAGCAGTGGGCGCGTGCGAAGGTTTTCCAACCACGACGGAGGAGCATTACATGAGGGGCGGGGAACCTTGTGTTCGCCCACATGTCGCCATTGCAACACCCCTTCTTGTGAAGCCTCAACCTCGGTGGCTGGTCAATCTCCAGCACCCTCGCAAATGCCTCGGGAAGACGAAGGCGGCTCCGCGGCGGCTCACGCAACTGCAGGATAAACTCCAGCGCCGTGTCCCTGACATTGTCGCTTGACGAAGCAGGAGGAGATGGTGATGGAGATGATGACGACGCGGGTGTCCTCCTTCCGCGCCGACCTCTGCCTCGACCGCCTCGCCGACCGCGGCCCCGTCCGGCGCCTCTGCCTCGAGCATGGCCTTCACCTTGGGCGCCCGGCTCTTCCTTTACCGCCGCAGCTCTCTGGCGGGAGGAAGACCTGGTCGCCTCCATGGAAGGATGGCCATGACCGCGCCCTCTCGCCATGACAAGGGAAGGAAAGGGATCGAACTGGAAGAGGATGAATGTGGGAAGGCGCTGCCCCTCTCCCCTTTTAATAGGGGGACGGGGCCAAGCGAGCTGAGGGCGGCCGCCCCAACCAACCAATCCAGCCGCTGGGGGCGCAAGGAAACAGGACTGACCCGCTGCTTCAATCAGCGGCACCCGGCCCCCACCCCGGCATTAAAACCCGTACCCTCTACGTCCACCGCCTGCCCTCCCCGATGCATGGGGGACACGTGGTGGGCGAACCAGGATTCAGATGGCGTGTGGAACGGCCGTTTCGCGCCTCGTGATCGTGGGGCGCGGGTGCCATAGTGGCCATGACCCGAGTCCACTTAGTAAATGAGCCACGCCCCTACGACTTCCTCTGTTTTTATGAGGAGGACGCGGACCGCCTCTCTACTATTAACTACAGGGTGACGCAAGCATGCTGCGGTCACTCCACGCACGACCCCCACGTCACGCATGCAATGCGGGTCATGGGGAAGCGCAACGGGCGAGGGAGTTACTGCGGTCAAACTCGGCCCCGCACGCCCACACATCGTTCTGGGCCTGGCCCAACAACGCTTCGCGCTTATGTGTGGCCTGGGCCCGGGGGCTCCTGTCGGTGTACAAAAGGAGGGGCCCTTTTTGTACCCCTATACTTGTGCATGGGCAGTCATAGCCACGCCTGCGGCCATGCTTGGCGGGGCAGAGGAAGGAGACAAAGTACAAGACTACCAGAGCAGCGCCAAGACAGAGGCGCAACAGACCAGACAAACAAGACGGGCTTCCCCCGGCAAGACCCTTGCCGGGGCAGCTCACCCAAACACCAGCATAGCCGCCACCCTCGAGCCTGAGAGTTCCAACACCATCGACGACATTAGAACCAAGGCTCGGGAGGCGCCTGCATGGTGGCATGCAGATCTTTGTGAAGACAAAAGGGCATGCGAGGCCTAGATAGGAACCAGAAGACAAGACAAGAGCGAGACTCCTTGCCGAGGATGCCCACGAGGCCCCGGCAAGGCTCCTGCCGAAGATACCCACGAGGCCCCAGCAAGACTCTTGCTGAGGACGCTCGCAAGGCCTCGGCAAGACCCTTGCCGGGAATATCGGCCAAACCGCGGCAAGGCCTTGCCGCCCCGTCGCCGCCCCAACTCAGCGACCGACCCACCAACTAAGCAAGTACCCACGTGGCAGTACGTGGCTCCTAAACCAACTAGTCAAGCGCCTGCGTGGTGGCATGCAGATCTTCATGAAGACCGTGCCACCACACCAGCTCAGCAGCCTGCCAGCCTACATGGCGCTGCATGCCATGTTGGCCTGGACGCGTGTCAAAGCAAGGCGAAGCGGCGACGGACGGGACGGGCTTCGTTGCCGTCCCCAATAAAGCAAGAGGACACCTAAGTAGAACATTTAATGCGTTTTGTCCTGTGATGTCAGGCGATAAGCTTGTACACTATAAATACTTTCCACCTCCTGTGTGCCACTGTGGCAACCCCTTTGACCTATAAAAGGAGGCCCGGGGCGTACTGAGGAAGGATTCGGACTTTTTGGACTACGCACGCACCGTAGATAGTTCAAGAACTCAAGAACACTCAAATACACACAAAAGCAGGACTAGGGTATTATGCATCCACGCGGCCCGAACCTAGGTAAAATCTCCTTGTGCTGGCTACTAGACCCGCTCATTGCACAACCTCGCGCCCGCCAACCGTAGAAGGGATCCCTATGATCCCATAGGTGTCGTTTCCACCGACAGTAAAGAGACATCATAGAACGCACCATATCCAATAAAGTACGATTACGACGTTCGGATACACCATTATGCTGTGGTGTTCCAGGTGGCGTGAGTTGTGAAACAATTCCACATTGTTTTAAATGAAGGCCAAACTCGTAACTCAAGTATTCGCCTCCGCAATCAGATCGTAGAAACTTTATTTTCTTATTACGATGATTCTCCACTTCACTCTGAACTTTTCAAATGTTTCAGACTTGTGTTCCATCAAGTAGATATACCCATACCTACTCAAATCATCTGTGAAGGTCAGAAAATAACTATACCCGCCTCGTGCTTCAACACTCATCAGACCGCATACATCGGTATGTATTATTTCCAATAAGTCATTAGCTCGCTCCATTGTTCTGGAGAACGGAGTTTTAGTCATCTTGCCCATGAGTCATGGTTCGCAAGTATCAAATGATTCATAATCAAGTGATTCCAAAAGTCCATCTGCATGGAGTTTGTTCATGCGCTTTACACCAATATGACCTAAACGGCAGTGCCACAAGTATGTTGCACTATCATTATCAACTTTGCATTGGCATCAATATTATGAATATGTGTATCACTACGATCAGGATTCAATAAACCATTCACATTGGGTGTATGACCATACAAGGTTTTATTCATGTAAACAGAACAACAATTATTCTCTAACTTAAATGACTAAACGTATTACAATAAACATGATCTAATCATATTCATGCTCAATGCAAACACCAAATAACATTTATTTAGGTTCAACACTAATCCCGAAGGTAGAGCGAGTGTGCGATGGTGATCATACCAACCTTGGAATCATTTCCAACACACATCGTCACCTCGCTTTTAACTATTCTCCGTTTATTCTGCAACTCCTATTTCGAGTTACTAATCTTAGCAACTGAACCGGTATCAAATACCCAGGGGCTACTATTAATACTAGTAAGGTACACATCAATAACATGTATATTAAATATACCTATGTTCACTTTGCCATCCTTCTTATCCACCAAGTATTTGGGGTAGTTCCGCTTCTAGTGACCATTCCCTTTGCAGTAGAAGCACTCAATTTCAGGCTTAGGTCCAGCTTTGGGCTTTTTCACGGGAGTGGCAACTTGCTTGCCATTCTTCTTGAAGTTCCCTTTGTTTCCCTTTGCCCTTTTTGTTGAAACTAGTGGTCTTGTTAACTATCAACACTTGATGCTCTTTCTTGATTTCTACCTTCGCCGATTTCAGCATCGCGAAGATCTCGGGAATCGTTTTCGTCATCCCTTGCATATTATAGTTCATCACGAAGTTCTAGTAGCTTGGTGATAGTGACTAGAGAATTCTGTCAATCACTATATTATTTGGAAGATTAACTCCCACTTGATTCAAGCGATTGTAGTACCCAGACATTCTGAGCACATGCTCACTGGCTTAGCTATTCTCCTCCATCTTGTAGGCAAAGTACTTGTCAGAGGTATCATACCTCTCGACATGGGCATGAGTCTGAATTACAAATTTCATCTCTTGGAACATCTCATATGTTCTGTGGCGTTCAAAACATTTTTGAAGTCCCGGTTCTAAGCCGTAAAGCATGGCGCACTAAAATATTAAGTAGTCATCATATCAAGATTGCCAAACGTTCATAACATCTACATCTGCTCCTGCAATAGGTCTTTCACCTGGCGGTGCATCAAGGACATAATTCTTCTATGCAGCAATGAGGATAATCCTCAGATCACGGACCCAGTCCGCATCATTGCTAGGAACATATCATCTTTCAACTTATTTTTCTCTAGGAACATATCAAAAACAGGGGAGCTATATTGCAAGCTATTGATCTACAACATAGATATGCAAAAACCATTAAGACTAAGTTCATGATAAATTTAAGTTCAATTAATCAAATTACTAATGAACTCCCACTTAAATTAACATCCCTCAAGTTATTTAAGTGATACATGATCCAAATCAACTAACCCATGTCCGATCATCACGTGAGATGGGGTAGTCATCAATGGTGAACATCTCTATGTTGATCATATCTACTATATGACTCATGTCGACCTTTCGGTCTCCAGTGTTCCGAGACCATGTCTGTACATGCTAGGCTCGTCAAGTTTAACCCAAGTATACTGCATGTGTAAAACTGTCTTACACCCGTTGTATGTGAACGTACAGTCTATCACACCTGATCATCATGTGGTGTCTCGAAACGACGAACTGTAGCAACGGTGCATACTCAGAGAGAACACTTTTATCTTGAAATTAAGTGAAGGGATCATCTTATAATGCTACTGCCGTTCTAAGCAAAATAAGATGCATAAAAGATAAACATCACATGCAATCAAAATTTGTGACATGATATGGCCATCATCATCTTGTGCTTTTGATCCCCATCTCCAAAGCATCATCATGATCTCCATCGTCACTGACTCGACACCTTGATCTCCATCGTTGCATCGTGGTCGTCTCGCCAACTATAGCTTCTACAACTATTGCTAACACATAGCGATAAAGTAAAGCAATTACATGGCGTTTGCATTTCATACAATAAAGAGACAACCATAAGGCTCCTGCCGGTTGCCGATAAATTACAAAACATGATCATCTCATACAATAACATATATCAGATCATGTCTTGACCATATCACATCACAACATACCCTGCAAAAAACAAGTTAGACGCCCTCCACCTTTTGTTACAAGTTTTACGTGGCTGCTACGGGTTTCTAGCAAGAACAGTTCTTACCTACGGAAAAAACTACAACGGTGATTTATCAAGTTTTCTGTTTTAACCTTTTTCAAGGACCGGCCACAGTCAAATTCGATTCAACTAAAGTAGGAGAAACAGACACCCACCAGTCACCTTTATGCAAAACTAGTTGCATGTCAGTCAGTGGAACTGGTCTCATGTGCGTGGACATGTAAGGTCGGTCCGGGCCGCTTCATCCCACAATGCCGCTGAATCATAATAAGACGTTGGTGGTAAGCAGTATGAACATCACCGCCCACAACTTCTTTGTGTTCTACTCGTGCATATCATCTACGCATAGACCTGGCTCATGATGCCACTATTGGGAAACGTTGCATGAAAAAAATCTACGCACATGCAATGATCTATCCATGGAGATGCATAGCAACGAGAGTGGAGAGTGTGTCTACGTACCCTCGTAGACTATTAGCCGAAGCGTTTAACAACACTGTTGATGTAGTCGAACTTCTTCGCGCTCCAGCCGATCAAGTACCGAACGTACGGCACCTCCGCGTTCTGCACACGTTCAGCTCGGTGACGTCCTACACCTTCTTGATCCAGCAAGAGGGCGAGGTAGTAGATGAGTTCCGATAGCACGACGGAGTGGTGACCGTGATGGTGAAGTGACCTCCCCAGGGCTTCGCCTAAGCACTACAAAAATATGACCGGGGGTGTAAACGGTGGAGGGGGGCGCCGCACACGGCTAGGCAATTGTCTGTTATGTGCTAGGCACCCCCCCTCCTACATATATATATAGGTGGGAGGCAGGAGCCGCCAAAGGATGCGCCCAAGTAGGAGGAATCCTACTTGGGGTCCCTCCCAAGCCGCGCCCCCCTTTTTCCTTATTTGGAGTGCAGGGAAAGGCAGGGGAGGGTGCCCCCTTCCTTTCTCCCATGAGAGGGAAAGGCAGGAAGGGCTAGCCCTCCACCTTTTCCTTCCCTGGGGCTGGACAAACAAGGGAGGGGGCGCACCAGCCCCCTTGTGGGCTGGTTTGTCCCCTCATTTGGCCCATAAGGCCCATATCTTGCCGGGGGTGCCCGGAACCCCTTCCGGTGACCCGATTCTTTCCCGGTACGTTCCGAAACACTTCCGGTGTCCAAATACCATCGTCATATATATCGATCTTTACCTAACGACCATTTCGAGACTCCTCGTCATGTCCGCGATCTCATCCGGGACTCCGAACAACATTTGGTCACCAAAACATATAACTCATATAACACTATATCGTCAACGAACGTTAAGCGTGCGAACCCTACGGGTTCGAGAACTATGTAGACATGACCGAGACACCTCTCCGGTCAATAACCAATAGCGGAACCTGGATGCCCATATTGGCTCCTACATATTCTATGAAGATCTTTATCGCTCGAACCGTTATGGCAACATACGTAATTCCCTTTGTCCATCGGTATGTTACTTGCCCGAGATTCGATCGTCGGTATCTTCATACCTAGTTCAATCTCGTTACCGGCAAGTCTCTTTACTCGTTCCATTATACATCACCTCATGACTAACTCCTTAGTCATTTGCTTGCAAGCTTATGATGTGTATTACCGAGAGAGCCCAGAGATACCTCTCCGATACTCGGAGTGACAAATCCTAATCTCGATCTATGCCAACTCAACAAACACCTTAGGAGATACCTGTAGAGCATCTTTATGATCACCCAGTTACGGTGTGATGTTTGATAGAACACAAGGTATTCCTCCATTATCCGGGAGTTTCATAATCTCATAGTCGAAAGAATAAGTATTTGACATGAAGAAAGCAATAGCAATAAACTGAACGATAATTATGTTAAGCTAACGGATGGGTCGTGTCCATCACATCATTCTCCTAATGATGTGATCCCGTTATGAAATGACAAGACATGTCTATGGTTACCATCTTTGATCAACGAGCTAGTATAGTAGAGGCTTACTAGGGACACGGTATTTGTTTATGTATTCACACATGTATTTATGTTTCCGGTCAATACAATTCTAGCATGAATAATAAACCTTTATCATGATTAAGGAAATATAATAATAACCATTTTATTATTGCCTCTAGGGCATATTTCCACCATTGGACGCCAGGACATGAGGTAGTTCAGGGTGTATCCTATTATGCGTGCCAACGTGGATCCCGCGTTTCTTAAGGCCACCGTAGTTGTGGGAAACCCCGGGCGGCGAGCTTACTGGGAGGGCCGTGCCGACCTGCTGCTAGGGTGTTGCGATGGGGTTGGTGGGTGGTTGCATTGTGATAGCCATCGGCCTCGACTTGGGCAGGCATGAGGCGGTGGGCCATGTCATCACTGCCGCCGGTGGTACGCTTGTGGTTGGTTCCGTCATCATGAATTGATGGAGGAAGATTGCCAGCGGAGCTTTTGATTGAGATATCTCCTGGTCCATAATGTCGTCGGCCTCGGAGCTGGGGGGATTCTGGTTCTACCTAGAGGTCGGAATAGGTGACTTCGTTGATAGGTTGAAGGCCGGCGTTTTCATCCTCATTTGTGAGGCATAGTGGCCCCTCATTGCAGCTTTCGTTGTTCGAGGCCGAGAAGATATCAACCAGATTGGTGTTATCGCTAGTGTTGAGGTCGGTGATGAGGTAGTCTTTTGGTGTGTGAGTGAGGTGGCAATTGCCGCAGACAACTATGATGAGTTGAATGGTTGGTGTGGGCTCGCCCGGGTGTATGTGGTCAAGGTGACCCGTGGATCCCGCTGATCCTAACGATGGCGCGGACCCTCCAGATCAAGTGCAGCCGCCGCGAGATCCTGCTGAGGATCCTGGAGTGACAGGGTGGGCCGGTGAGTTGATTTGACCTAGACCGTCTCGCTGACGACGAAGGTGAGGGAGCCGAAGACTAGGCTCGTTGCTGGCGAGAGGTTGCCGGGGGATGCAACACATCCTATCCAAGATCGGTCTCCAGCTAACGCCGCCCATGCCTGGCGCGCCCATTGACGGTGCAAAATACCGTCTGATCCCTCAGTAGGGGTCCGAGCGCAGCTGGAAGTCTTAGATCGGAGGTCCCACAAAGGGGTTCATCCAGGTTCAGGCCTCCAGAGAGTATTACCCTACGTCATGCTTGTTTTTGTTATTCATGATGGACGGATACCTCGTGTGAGGGGTTGCAGTGGTGTATGAGATTGCTACCGAGAGTTTTTCTATCTAAGAATAGATGGGAATGGGAACTCTAGACCTCCCTTTATATAGGCAGTGGAGGTCGAGGGTTTACATGGTGGTAGATGCGATCTGGGACGCCGCCGCCCTTAGTCTTGGAGGGACGAAGGTCTCTAGCGCTTCCCTAGGGCTTCCTCCTTTTATTGGGCCAAGTGGGCCTCATGTAGATTTCGAGGTTGGGCTCCCCTGAGTCAACCATCCCTGGTGCAGGGCACCGTCACAGGTGGTAGGATATGTCTGGATGGTAGGTGAAGGTCGTGAGTTCAAGTCGCCACACACACATGACCAATTATTTTTAGTTGGTCCAGAAGTCCCATACATAGTCTATAAAACAAATTTCAGTAGAGCAAGCCTAGCAGAATATCTACGTGGCCCAGTAAGGGAAGCAGACCGTCTTTTTTTCCTTCAATTTTCTTCAGAAAAAAATTGCGGGTTGATTCTACGAATTCTCATGTTTTTTTTTTTTGCAAAATTTCTGATGGACGGACACAATCAGTTTTGTCTTTATTAGTAGATACAGATAAGATACCACTCCACAAAAAAATAGATATAGATAAGATATAAGATATATTTCAATGGATAAAAATGTTTTGCATGGAATTAGTGTGTTCCAACATCTATGAAAAAAGAGTTTATGAATGTTTAATAAAATATACATGCATGCCAAATAACATGTTGACACAATTTTCCTCAAAACAAATATGAGAGAAATTGTCAGTGTGTAACAAAATACCTCAAAATACATTCTGCTATGCATGGAATATGTTAATGTATTTAAAAAATGTTCATGACGCTTGTTAAAATATTTTGAATTTTACATCATAATGAATGATTTTGAGATATGTTTTGTGCAAATGAATATCTTTGAAGTATCACGGCATCAGTTATGAAAGTTGTTCCTGCGTGTGAAGTAAAATATTCATGTGTGTTGAACAGTTGTTCAAGTAAATTCAAAAAATCGTTTCAGTAGATAAAGTGTTTCGCATGAGATAAATTTGTTCTACCATCTTTGAAAAAGAAGTGTTCATGCAAGTTTGAACAAAATATAAATGTGTGCCAAGCAAAACGTTCACACAAGTTTTAAAATATTATTCACATACGAAAAATGTTTTGTAGAAAACAAGAACTTAATATATACTATTCTACTACGCAGTCCACGAAACATTTTAGTTGTTTAGATGAGTGTTCACGACACTAGTTAAAATGTTTTGAAAACAAAAATGATAAACTTTGTGCCAAATTTTAACATTTTTCTTCAACATGGAACTTTGTGTTAAAAAAATCCGTCAACGCAAAAAAAAAGGAGGATAAAAACACGGACAAAAAGCAGCACAGCGAGTCGCAAGGACCAGGTTGAATCGGAATAACTCGAGGACACGGATAGGGACTTGTACTCTCGCCGTCGCCGAGGAGGACGGCCGACTCTTGCCGGGACTCGAACCCCTCCGTCCTAATATAAGAACAGAGGCACCCCTGTTCTCTCCACCAAACAACCAATCCATCGACCAGAAGAAACACAAGCTCTCGAGACAGCTAGCGAAGCAAATCGACATGGCGAGCGGCACGAGGGGTGTCGCCGCGGCGACTATCTCGCTAGCCGTCCTGCTCCTAGTCTTTTGCTTCTCGCCCAGCATGGCCGCGGCCGCCGCCGTCCCCAGCATCGACGCCACGCGGACGCGCCACCTGCCGCTGCGACACGGACTGCTGCGCGGCCCGGAGAGCGTCGCCTTCGACGCCAAAGGCAACGGCCCGTACAGCGGCGTGTCCGACGGCCGCGTGCTGAAGTGGAACGGCGACGCGCTCGGATGGACGACGTACAGCTACAGCCCCGACTACAGCAGCGAGGCCTGCACGGCGTCTCTCCTTCGCCCGGAGACTGCCACCGAGGGCCACTGCGGCCGGCCACTCGGTCTGCGGTTCCACCTCAAGTCCGGGTACCTCTACGTGGCCGACGCTTACAAGGGACTCATGCGGGTCGCGCCGGGCGGCGGGGAGGCCACTGTGCTTGTCACAGAGGTTGATGGCATACCTCTCCGCTTCACCAATGGGGTGGACATCGACCAGGTAACCGGCGAGGTCTGCTTCATGGACAGCTCCAGGAACTACAATAGGTCGCAACATGAGATGTGACAAGAACTGGAGACTCAACGGGTCGGCTACTGAGGTATGACCCACGGACAGGAAAGGTCGCCGTGCTCCAGGCCGACATCACTTACCCCAATGGCCTCGCCATCAGTGCTGATCGAACACATTTAATCATCTCATCGACCGGGCCGTGTAAGCTGCTACGATACTGGATCAAGGGCTCCAAGGCGTGCACGATGGAGCTATTCGCCGACCTCCCTGGCTATCCAGACAACGTGAGGCCTGACAAGAGAGGAGGATACTGGGTGGCACTACACCGTGAGAAGGCTGAGCTCCCCTTTGGTGTCGATAGCCACCTACTTGCCTTGAGGATCGATGTCGAGGAAAAAATAATCGAGGAGATGAGAGGACCCAAGAGCGTGAGGCCGACCGAGGTTCTGGAGAGGAAAGGTGGCAGATTGTTCATGGGATCCGTCGAGCTTACTTATATGGCAGTCGTCAAACGCACATAGATAGAGATCAATTCAATTAAGGATATGTAAATTAAGGCTTTTCATCGGACTTGCACTATTTTTTACTTCCATTATTATGTTATTGTTTTGTCGTATTTTCATTGTAAAGTCCTTTTTTATGTGGGGCTTTCTATTGGACAATGATCAATGTAGTTTTGACTATAATGATGTTTCAAACTATCTTTTATTAAGCATTATATGAAAGTACAGTTGTGAGTTGCAAAGAGCCAAAGACACAAAAGGCACTAGCATTGTTGTGAAATAAATTGTTCGCAAAAACTAAGACGGTCCAAAGAGGATTACAAGTTAATACTCACAAAAACGACAGCAATCCAATCTTACAAAAGGGAAAACATCTATTAAGAGAAATCAACTGCGGCAACAAAAATCAGCTAATTGCCTGCTAGATAAAATATACAAATGCATCAACATATTCATTCGCAATTTCATAAATTCAGTTCACAGCAAAACATATGTTGCACAAGAACATCACAGTTCTTCCATCCATTGCACTACAAAGAATCGTCACATCATCGCACCAAATGTCCATTGAATAACCCAATCTTTACCCTGATGCACATACAAAAAAACGCCATATACAAAATGCACAAGCGCCTACATGGACCGATCCGACGAACAAGCTACACTCCTTTGCTCCCAATCAATGGCCGTGTCACTTCCCCTCCTGCCTGTGTTTGAAACCGTCACAATCACAGCCAAAGCAAACATGGGCAGAACAAACTTCCGATGCTGTGAAGTTTATGCATGTTGGTACTTCTCAATTGGCTCAAGATTTCTCTCGATGCATGTGACGAACAACAAATACAAATGCTCATCATTCCAGAAAATACACATGCATAAGTTTATTGTATCTAAGTATGCTTTAGTTATTGCACATCTAAATGACTCAATCATACTAGGAAGAAAAAAAAAGAGAATAGAAAATGTTTGCACGAATCTCTGTGTAAAATCAATGACATAGGACTTAGATGTGCACTACTTATGGCACATCTAGATGTGTTTTAGCAAAACTGTTTATATTTATTGTATTGTTTTTGTTGTAGTGAACAAATGAATCGCCATTACATATCGCATCTACAACTTGATAAACCGGAACCCCGAGCGCTATATGTTGGATTATAGATGGGCTTAGGCCCATATAAGACAGTAATCCCTGGTTAATCTTTAAGGCCCATTTAGGTGCATGGCAAGTGGTGGAAAGTTTAGTACCATACTGCTATTAGAGTGAGAGTGATACCCCTTTATAAGGGCTGCTCTACCACATCCATTGGGTCATCCTCTATTTGCTTCGTTCATGTGTTGGCCGTATATGGGTTGTTCACGGACTCGGTCGTGGGCCTGAGCCCAGACCCATCTACCCGACGGCCTATATAAGAAGGCGTTGGCCAGTGGAGTGAACACTAACTCAATTCACTCAATTCCTCTTGCACAACCCTAGCCGTCATCTACCGCTCCTCTCTCTGTGCTGCTTCCAACTACCCGACAACCTATATAAGAACACTTCCTCTTGCACAACCCTAGCCATCATCTACTGTTCCTCTCTCTATGTGCTTCCAACGATCCCATCTCGACGACCGCATGCATGGTTTGTCGGGAGAGCAGGTGCCTCCAGAACCCTGTCGTTCGAGATCCTGCCTGAGAGAACGGCAATAAGGTTTCTGGGGAGCGTCTCGACGCGACTGCTCCCGATCCGTCCCCGTCTCCGTCCGCCTTTGCTTCCACTACTTCCCCTGCTTCGACTCCATGGCTAACGACGAAGCCGTCAAGAAGAAGGCCTCGGCCGATGCCGGGCGGTGGGGAGGCGACTCTGCTTGTCACGGAGGTTGATGTCGTGCCTCTCCGCTTCACCGACGGTGTTGGGGATATTACTACTGGGTATAAACCGGCCAGGAGAGGCCGGGTTATCCCCGTAATGAGTTATTTATATTTGAAGCCCATGAAGAAAAGGAGTGTGGCGCTTTATGAAGGCCCAGGACCCAAAGGCGGATTAGGGCCTGTAGACATAAACCGCCATATAATATATAACTTGTGTTGTAAGATAAGGAAGGGTAGAAACCGAGCCGGACATGTTTATGAGCCGGCCTCGGGATTCTGTAAATCGACGGGCGTCAACCTGTGTATATAAAGGGACGACCCGGCGGCGGTTTAGGGACAACAAACAACAACTTGAGAGCCAGGCATAGCGGATTCGCTCCCTGGTCATCGAAACCCTAGCAATTCCACAACAACTAGATTAGGCCTTTACCTTCACCGCAAGGGGCCGAACCAGTATAAACTCCCTACGTCCTTTGTCCGCTTTAACCCCTCTAAGCTAACCCGTCGCGATGGCTCCACGACTAAGTCCTTTCAGTAGGATATCTGCCGTGACAAAACCACGACAGTTGGCGCCCACCGTGGGGCTATCGCACAATGGTTTCGTGTTCTTAGAGGGCAGCTTCGAAGGGCTCAAGGGATAATCTGTGGGACGGATGACTAAGAGTCGTCGCGGCAAGCTCTACATCGACGACGCAGGCTAGGCCCCCGAGGCCGGCTCAATTGAGTACGGGTACCGGGTCCCCTTTGGCGGCATTCACGTTTTCATTGGCACGATCGGCGAACCGGGCCCTGAGCCGGACATCTGCACCGACATCGTCGAAACGGCTCAGCGTGCGAGACCCGCCCGGGTTCAGCCTGCCATGAAGCATGCCTTCGTGGGAGTCATCCACGGAGCGGAATCTGAGGTTAGATCGGCATCTGGTGGTGAGACCGTCGTTTACTCTGATGACGAGTCATCGACCGGAGAGACCGAGTCATTGTACTAGTTGCAAGATGGCCGGATTGGGGGCTGTTCCGATGGCGACGGTATTCCGGACCCCTTTGATCCGCCGAGCCAGGTTGCGATCTTGATGGCCGGTACACAGCCTGCGCAGCACTCTTCGACTGCAGCAGCGATGGTTTCTCGATCAGTAGCAGCGACAGCAGGGGCAGGAGGCCCTGCGCGACCGCCGGCTCAGGTTTTGTCCGACTTGTTTGATGCTTTGGCAACTTTGCTAGCAGAAGTTAATCCGGCAAATCAGGATAAGCATAATGCGGAAATTGCGAAAGTAAAGGATCAGATAACTCAGGCCAAGGCAGACCTGGCAGCCGAGGAAACCACGATGGCCGCAGAGCGGGCCGAGTTGGAGGCACAGGCTTACCGGCTTATGCTAGATCAGAGCGCGTCAAGCGATGTCATGAGGAGAAGGTACCGGTCTCACCTGCCTCTGGTTTATGAGGCAAGGAATCTCTTTAACACACCAGGAGCAGGAACCAGTAATCAGCTAGTGGTAAACCAGGTGGAGGCACCTGGAACGGGGGCGCCGGTTCAGCCGCGTCTGATGGATCCGCCTCGTCAGAACAACATCCTGTCACAGCGCATCCCAACACCACCGGGTCATTATTCTAACCCGTTGGATAACATTGTTGCCGCCACTTCACGATTGGCAGCTCTCCCGATCGAAGGCGAGTCTCCAGTGGCAGTTGAGACACGACGGGCTAGGGAGCTCCTTCAGACGGCCTTGACTCAGCAGCAGGCTTATTCATACAGTCGCGAGAGGATTCATTCCACTCCCCGCCCAAGCCGGAGTTACAGCAGGCGCATTGATGAACCGGGTGTGTCAAGCAGTGCGCGGAACCGTAATCCGCCTCGTGGCCATGACCCGGCAGGTGGCGGTGCTAATGCTCAAAACGTGGTGGACCAAGGAAGAGCACGTCGAGAAGCCGAGTTAGCGGCGCAGTACGCGGCCCGTCAGCTTACTCCGGTTCGTCCAACAACTTCAGTGGAGCCAGGAGTTACCTCCGGTTCTTTGGGGGTGTCGTGTCTCGTCCCGGCTCTACGTAATGTACGGCTGCCCAAGGATTTCAAGGGTCCGCGTAAAGTACCCAATTACACCGCCGATTTATCCCCTGAGTCATGGGTTGAGAGCTATGATATGGCGATGGAGATGCTGGATGTAGATGATGCGGCATGTGCTAAATAATTCACCATGATGTTGGAGGGGACAGCTCGCACTCGGTTGAAAAACTTACCAGCTAACTCCATTGGGTCATGGGCCGAGTTAAGGGCCCGGGTCATTCAGAATTTCAAAGACACGTGCAAACTGAAAGAAATATGCCCTAGAGGCAATAATAAAGTTATTATTTATTTCCTTATTTCATGATAAATGTTTATTATTCATGCTAGAATTGTATTAACCGGAAACATAATACATGTGTGAATACATAGACAAACAGAGTGTCACTAGTATGCCTCTACTTGACTAGCTCGTTGATCAAAGATGGTTAAGTTTCCTAACCATAGACATGAGTTGTCATTTGATAAACGGGATCACATCATTAGGAGAATGATGTGATTGACTTGACCCATTCCGTTATCTTAGCACTTGATCGTTTAGTATGTTGCTATTGCTTTCTTCATGACTTATACATGTTCCTATGACTATGAGATTATGCAACTCCCGTTTACCGGAGGAACAATTTGTGTGCTACCAAACGTCACAACGTAACTGGGTGATCATAATGGTGCTCTACAGGTGTCTCCGAAGGTACTTGTTGAGTTGGCGTATTTCGAGATTAGGATTTGTCACTCCGATTGTCGGAGAGGTATCTCTGGGCCCACTCGGTAATACACATCACTATAAGCCTTGCAAGCAATGCAACTAATGAGTTAGTTGTGGGATGATGTATTACGGAACGAGTAAAGAGACTTTCCGATAACGAGATTGAACTAGGTATTGAAATACCGATGATCGAATCTCGGGCAAGTAACATACCGATGACAACTGGAACAATGTATGTTGTTATGCGGTTTGACCGATAAAGATCTTCGTATAATATGTAGGAGCCAATTTGAGCATCCAGGTTCCGCTATTGGTTATTGACCGGAAACGTGTCTCGATCATGTCTACATAGTTCTCGAACCCGTAGGGTCCGCACGCTTAAAGTTCGATGACGATCGGTATTATGAGTTTATGTGTTTTGATGTACCGAAGGTAGTTCGGAGTCCCGGATGAGATCAGGGACATGACGAGGAGTCTCAAAATGGTCGAGACGTAAAGATCGATATATTGGACGACTATATTCAGACATCGGAAAGGTTTCGAGTGATTCGGGTATTTTTCGGAGTACCGGAGAGTTACGGGAATTCGTCGGGGAGTTTATGGGCCTTATTGGGCTTTAGGGGAAAGAGGGAGGGGAGGCTGCGCCCCCCCAAGGCTTAGTCCAAATTGAACTAGGGGGAGGGGCGGCGCCTCCTCCTTCCTTCTCTTCTTTTTTCCCTTTCCTTCTCTCCTACTCCTACTAGTTGGAAGGGCTCCTAGTTCTACTAGGAAAGGGGGAATCCGACTACCGGTGGGAGTAGGACTCCCCTAGGGCGCGCCATAGAGAGGGCCGGCCCTCCCCCTCCTCCACTCCTTTATATACGGGGGAGGGGGCACCCCATAGACACAACAATTGATCTCTTGATCTCTTAGCCGTGTGCGGTGCCCCCCTCCACCATATTCCACCTCGGTCATATCATAGCGGTGCTTAGGCGAAGCCCTGCGTAAGTAGCAATATCATCACCGTCATCACGCCGTCGTGCTGACGAAACTCTCCCGTGAAGCTCTGCTGGATCGGAGTTCACGGGATGTCATCGAGCTGAACGTGTGCTGAACTCGGAGGTGCCGTGCGTTCGGTACTTGGATCGGTCGGATCGTGAAGACGTACGACTACATCAACCGCATTGTCATAACGCTTCCGCTTTCGGTCTACGAGGGTACATGGACAACACTCTCCCCTCTCGTTGCTATGCATCACCATGATCTTGCGTGTGCGTAGGAATTTTTTTGAAATTACTGCGTTCCCCAACAGTGGCATCCGAGCCAGGTTTTATGCGTAGATGTTTATGCACGAGTAGAAGACAAGTGAGTTGTGGGCGATACAAGTCATACTGCTTACCAGCATGTCATACTTTGGTTCGGCGGTATTGTTGGATGAAGCGGCCCGGACCGACATTACGCGTACGCTTACGCGAGACTGGTTCTACCGACGTGCTTTGCACACAGGTGGCTGGCGGGTGTCGGTTTCTCCAACTTTAGTTGAACCGAGTGTGGCTACGCCCGGTCCTTGAGAAGGTTAAAACAACACTAACTTGACGAACTATCGTTGTGGTTTTGATGCATAGGTAAGAACGGTTCTTGCTCAGCCCGTAGCAGCCACGTAAAACTTGCAACAACAAAGTAGAGGACGTCTAACTTGTTTTTGCAGGGCATGTTGTGATGTGATATGGTCAAGGCATGATGCTATATTTTATTGTATGAAATGATCATGTTTTGTAACCGAGTTATCGGCAACTGGCAGGAGCCATATGGTTGTCGGTTTATTGTATGCAATGCAATCGCCCTGTAATGCTTTACTTTATCACTAAGCGGTAGCGATAGTCGTAGAAGCAATAGTTGGCGAGACGACAACGATGCTACAATGGAGATCAAGGTGTCGCGCCGGTGACGATGGTGATCATGACGGTGCTTCGGAGATGGAGATCACAAGCACAAGATGATGATGGCCATATCATATCACTTATATTGATTGCATGTGATGTTTATCCTTTATGCATCTTATTTTGCTTTGATTGACGGTAGCATTATAAGATGATCTCTCACTAAATTTCAAGATAAAAGTGTTCTCCCTGAGTATGCACCGTTGCCAAAGTTCGTCATGCCGAGACTGTTGGGGAACGTAGCAGAAATTTAAAATTTTCTACGTATCACCAAGATCAATCTATGGAGTCATCTAGCAACGAGAGAGAGGGGAGTGCATCTACATACCATTGTAGATCGCGCGCGGAAGCGTTCAAGAGAACGGGGTTGATGGAGTCGTACTCGTCGTGATCCAAATCACCGATGATCCTAGCGCCGAACGGACGGCACCTCCGCGTTCAACACACGTACGGAGTGGGGACGTCTCCTCCTTCTTGATCCAGCAAGGGGGGGAGAAGTTGATGGAGATCCAGCAGCACGACGGCGTGGTGGTGGAAGTAGCGGGATCCCGGCAGGGCTTCGCCAAGCGCAAGCGGGGAGGAAGAGGTGTCACGGGAGGGAGGGAGGCGCCAGGGCTTGGGGTGCTGCTCCCATGCGCCTCCCCACTATATATAAGGGTGGAGGGGGCTGGTTTCTTGCCCTCCAAGTCCATTGGGGCGTTGGCAAAGGTGGGGAAAAGAAATCCCATCATTTCCCTTCCCCACCGATTGTTATCCTCCTTTTTTAGGGATCTTGATCTTATCCCTTCGGGATATGATCTTATTCCCTCTAAGGTGGGATCTTGGTGCGCCTTGACCAGGGGTGTGGGGCCTTGCCCCCACTACCCACGTTCATGTGGGTCCCCCCATGCAGGTGGGCCCCACTTCGGAACCTTCTAGAACCTTCCCGGTACAATACCGAAAAATCCCGAACATTTTCCGGTGGCCAAAATAGGACTTACCATATATAAATCTTTACCTCCGGACCATTCCAGAACTCCTCGTGACGTCCGGGATCTCATCCGGGACTCCAAACAACTTTCGGTTAACCGCATACTAATATCTCTACAACTCTAGCGTCACCGAACCTTAAGTGTGTAGATCCTATGGGTTCGGGAGACATGCAGACATGACCGAGACGACTCTCCGGTCAATAACCAACAGCGGGATTTGGATACCCATGTTGGCTCCCACATGTTCCATGATGATCTCATCGGATGAACCACGATGTCGAGGATTCAATCAATCCCGTATACAATTCCCTTTGTCAATCGGTACGTTACTTGCCCGAGATTCGATCGTCGGTATCCCAATACCTTGTTCAATCTCGTTACCGGCAAGTCACTTTACTCGTACCGTAATGCATGATCCCCTGGCTAACTCCTTAGTCACATTGAGCTCATTATGATGATGCATTACCGAGTGAGCCCAGAGATACCTCTCCGTCATACGGAGTGACAAATCCCAGTCTCGATTCGTGCCAACCCAACAGACACTTTCGGAGATACCTGTAGTGCACCTTTATAGCCACCCAGTTACGTTGTGACGTTTGGTACACCCAAAGCATTCCTACGGTATCCGGGAGTTGCACAATCTCATGGTCTAAGGAAATGATACTTGACATTAGAAAAGCTCTAGCAAACGAACTACACGATCTTGTGCTATGCTTAGGATTGGGTCTTGTCCATCACATCATTCTCCTAATGATGTGATCCCGTTATCAATGACATCCAATGTCCATGGTCAAGAAACCATAACCATCTATTGATCAACGAGCTAGTCAACTAGAGGCTTACTAGGGACATGTTGTGGTCTATGTATTCACACATGTATTACGGTTTCCAGTTAATACAATTATAGCCATTTTATTATTGCGTCTAGGGCATATTTCCAACAGAGACACCACGTGATGATCGGGTGTGATAAGCTCTACGTTCATCTACAACGGGTGCAAGCCAGTTTTGCACACGTAGAATACTCGGGTTAAACTTGACGAGCGTAGCATATGCATATATGGCCTCGGAACACTGGAGACCGAAAGGTCGAGCGTGAATCATATAGAAGATATGATCAACATAGTGATGTTCACCATTGAAAACTACGCCATCTCACGTGATGATCGGACATGGTTTAGTTGATTTGGATCACGTGATCACTTAGATGATTAGAGGGATGTCTATCTAAGTGGGAGTTCTTAAGTAATATGATTAATTGAACTTTAATTTATCATGAACTTAGTCCTGGTAGTATTAGCATATCTATGTTGTAGATCAATAGCTCGCGTTTAGCTCCCTTGTTTTATTTTGATATGTTCCTAGAGAAAACTAAGTTGAAATATGTTAGTAGCAATGATGCGGATTGGATCCGTGATCTGAGGATTATCCTCATTGCTGCACAGAAGAATTATGTCCTTGATGCACCGCTAGGTGATAGACCGATTGTAGGAGCAAATGTAGACGTTATGAACGTTTGGCAAGCTCGATATGATGACTACTTGATAGTTTAGTACACCATGCTTTACGGCTTAGAATCGGGGCTTCAAAGATGTTTTTGTAACGCCACGGAGCATATGAGATGTTCCAAGAGTTGAAATTAGTATTTCAGACTCATGCCCATGTCAAAAGGTATGAGACCTTTTGACAAGTACTTTGCCTACAAGATGGAGGAGAATGGCTCAGCTAGTGAGCATGTGCTCAGAATGTCTGAGTACTACAATCACTTAAATCAAGTGGGAGTTAATCTTCCAGATAAGATAATGATTGACAGAGTTCTGTAGTCACTATCACCAAGTTACTAGAACTTCGTGATGAACTATAATATGCAAGGGATAACATAAACAATTCCCAAGCTCTTCGTGATGCTGAAATCAACGAAGGTAGAAATCAAGAAAAGCATCAAGTGTTGATGGTTGACAAGACCACTAGTTTCAAGAAAAGGGCAAAGGGAAGAAGGGGAACTTCAAGAAGAACGGCAAGCAAGTTGCTGCTCAAGTGAAGAAATCCAAGTCTGGACCTAAGCCTGAGACTGAGTGCTTCTACTACAAAGGGACTGGTCACTGGAAGCGGAACTGCCCCAAGTATTTGGCGGATAAGAAGGATGGCAAAGTGAACAAAGGTATATTTGATATACATGTTATTGATGTGTACTTTACTATTGTTTATAGCAAACCCTCAGTATTCGATACTAGTTCAGTTGCTAAGATTAGTGACTCAAAACGGGAGTTGCAGAATAAACAGAGACTAGTTGAGGGTGATTTGACGATGTGTGTTGGAAGTAGTTCCAAGATTGATATGATCATCATCGCACACTCCCTATACTTTCGGGATTAGTGTTGAACCTAAATAAGTGTTATTTGGTATTTGCGTTGAGCATGAATATGATTTGATCATGTTTATTGCAATACGGTTATTTATTTAAGTTAGAGAATAATTGTTGTTCTGTTTACATGAATAAAACCTTCTATGGTCATACACCCAATGAAAATGGTTTGTTGGATCTCGATCGTAGTGATACACATATT
Source organism: Triticum aestivum (assembly GCF_018294505.1). Classification (NCBI taxonomy): domain Eukaryota; kingdom Viridiplantae; phylum Streptophyta; class Magnoliopsida; order Poales; family Poaceae; genus Triticum; species Triticum aestivum. Next base: position 91,394,087 of record NC_057814.1, on the reverse strand, counting down.
CATAATATTGAAGCCAAAAGATACAAAGTTAATAATGATAGTGCAACTTATTTGTGGCACTGCCGTTTAGGTCATATTGGTGTAAAGCGCATGAAGAAACTCCATGTTGATGGGATTTTGGAATCACTTGATTATGAATCACTTGATGCTTGTGAACCATGCCTTATGGGCAAGATGACTAAGACTCCCTTCTCCGGAACAATGGATCGAGCAACTGACTTATTGGAAATAATACATATTGATGTATGCAATCCGATGAGTGTTGAGGCTCGCGGCAGGTATCGTTATTTTCTGACCTTCACAGATGATTTCAGCAGATATGGGTATATCTACTTGATGAAACATAAGTCTGAAACATTTGAAAAGTTCATATAATTTCAGAGTGAAGTAGAAAATCATCGTAACAAGAAAATAAAGTTTCTAAGATCTGATCGTGGAGGAGAATATTTGATTTACGAGTTTGGTCTTCATTTGAAATAATGCGGAATAGTTTCGCAACTCACGCCACCTGGAACACCACAGCGTAATGGTGTGCCGAACATCGTAACTGTACTTTATTAGATATGGTGCAATCTATGATGTCTCTTACCGATTTACCACTATCGTTTTGGGGTTATGCATTAGAGACAACTGCATTCACGTTAAATAGGGCACCGTCTAAATCCGTTGAGACGATGCCATATGAACTGTGGTTTGGCAAGAAACCAAAGTTGTCGTTTCTTAAAGGTTGGGGTTGTGATGCTTATGTAAAAAAGTTTCATCCTGATAACCTCAAACCCAAATCGGAGAAATGTGTCTTCATAGGATACCCAAAGGAGACAGTTGGGTACACCTTCTATCACAGATCTGAAGGCAAGACATTCGTTGCTAAGAATGGATCCTTTCTAGAGAAGGAGTTTCTCTCGAAAGAAGTGAGTGGGAGGAAAGTAGAACTTGATGAGGTAACTGTACCTACTCCCTTATTGGAAAGTAGTTCATCACAGAAATCTAATCCTGTGACTCCTACACCAATTAGTGAGGAAGCTATTGATGATGATCATGTAACTTCAGATCAAGTTACTACCGAACCTCGTAGGTCAACCAGAGTGAGATCCGCACCAGAGTGGTACGGTAATCCTGTTCTGGAGGTCATGTTACTTGACCATGACGAACCTACGAACTATGAGGAAGCGATGATGAGCCCAGATTCCGTGAAATGGCTTGAGGCCATGAAATCTGAGATGAGATCCATGTATGAGAACAAAGTGTGGACTTTGGTTGACTTGCCCGATGATCGGCAAGCCATAGAAAATAAATGGATCTTCAAGAGGAAGACGGACGCTGATAGTAGTGTTACTATCTACAAAGCTAGACTTGTCGAAAAAGGTTTTTGACAAAGATCAAGGTGTTGAATACGGTGAGATTTTCTCACTCCTAGCGATACTTAAGTCTGTCCGAATCATGTTAGCAAATTGCCACATTTTATGAAATCTGGAAAATGGATGTCAAAACTACATTCCTTAATGGATTTCTTAAAGAAGAGTTGTATATGATGCAACCAGAAGGTTTTGTCGATCCTAAAGGTGCTAACAAAGTGTGCAAGCTCCAGCGATCCATCTATGGACTGGTGCAAGCATCTCGGAGTTGGAATATACACTTTGATGAGTTGATCAAAGCATATAGTTTTATACAGACTTGCGGTGAAGCCTGTATTTACAAGAAAGTGAGTGGGAGCACTACAACATTTCTGATAAATATATGTGAATGACATATTGTTGATTGGAAATAATGTAGAATTTTCTGGAAAGCATAAAGGAGTATTTAAAAGGAGTTTTTCAAAGGAAGACTTCGGTAAAGCTGCTTACATATTGAGCATCAAGATCTATAGAGATAGATCAAGACGCTTGATAAGTTTTTTCAGTGAGTACATACCTTGACAAGATTTTGAAGTGGTTCAAGATGCAACAGTCAAAGAAAGAGTTCTTACCTGTGTTACAAGGTGTGAAATTGAGTAAGACTCAAAGCCCGACCACGGCAGAAGATAGAAAGAGAATGAAAGTCATTCCCTATGCCTCAGCCATAGGTTCTATAAAGTATGCCATGCTATGTACCAGACCTATTGTATACCCTACACTGAGTTTGGCAAGGGAGTACAATAGTGATCTAGGAGTAGATCACTGGACAGCGGTCAAAATTATCCTTAGTGGAATAAGGATATGTTTCTCGATTATGGAGGTGACAAAAGGTTCGTCGTAAAAGGTTACGTCGATGCAAGTTTTTACACTGATCAAAATGACTCTAAGTCTCAATCTGGATACATATTGAAAGTGGGAGCAATTAGCTAGAGTAGCTCCGTGCAGAGCATTGTTGACATAGAAATTTGCAAAATACATACGGATCTGAATTTGGCAGACCCGCTGACTAAACTTCTCTCACAAGCAAAACATGATCACACCTTTGTACTCTTTGGGTGTTAATCACATGGCAATGTGAACTAGATTGCTGACTCTAGTAAACCCTTTGGGTGTTGGTCACATGACGATGTGAACTATGGGTGTTAATCACATGGTGATGTGAACTATTGATGTTAAATCACATGGCGATGTGATCTAGATTATTGACTCTAGTGCAAGTGGGAGACTGAAAGAAATATGCCCTACTGGCAATAATAAAGTTATTATTTATTTCCTTATTTCATGATAAATGTTTATTATTCTTGCTAGAATTGTATTAACCGGAAACATAATACATGTGTGCATACATAGACAAACAGAGTGTCACTAGTATGCCTCTACTTGACTAGCTCGTTGATCAAACATGGTTAAGTTTCCAAACCATAGACATGAGTTGTCATTTGATAAACGGGATCACATCATTAGGAGAATGATGTGATTGACTTGACCCATTCCGTTAGCTTAGAACTTCATCGTTTAGTATGTTGCTATTGCTTTCTTCATGACTTATACATATTCCTATGACTATGAGATTATGCAACTCCCGTTTACCAGAGGAACACTTTGTGTGCTACCAAACGTCACAACATAACTGGGTGATCATAAAGGTGCTCTACAGGCCGGCCCTCCCCCTCCTCCACTCCTTTATATATGGGGGAGGGGGCACCCCATAGACACAACAATTGATCTCTTGATCTCTTAGCCGTGTGCGGTTCCCCCCTCCACCATATTCCACCTCGGTCATATGGTAGCGGTGCTTAGGCGAAGCCCTGCGTCAATAGCAACATCATCACCATCATCACGCCGTCGTGCTGACGGAACTCTCCCGTGAAGCTCTGCTGGATCGGAGTTCGCGGGACGTCATCGAGCTGAACGTGTGCTGAACACGGAGGTGCCGTGCGTTCGGTACTTGGATCGGTCGGATCGTGAAGACGTACGACTACATCAACCGCGTTGTCATAACGCTTCCGCTTTCGGTCTATGAGGATACGTGGACAACACTCTCCCCTCTCGTTGCTATGCATCACCATGATCTTGCGTGTGCGTAGGAATTTTTTTGAAATTACTACGTTCCCCAACACAAACAACCCATGTCAATTGTGGACCTAGCTGCCTATGTCCTAGAGGAAGGGGAGTCAACAACCCATTGGGTGCGCTGAGTTTCAGAGATTTTGCATTCATCAGACCGCATCAACGCTGATACAACAGTTTTAACGTTGGAAGGCAATTGCCGGTTTGCACCTTTGAAATTAAAGTTGGGACGGCTCAAACATCACTGCAATGACATGGGGACGCTTATGGCAGCTTTGGTGAAGTATGCCGACTCTGATAGTACCAAGGACCCTGAATCTGACGATGACAAGACAGGAAAGGAAAAGAACAGCGGCAGCACCAAAGGGCAGCAGCATAACCCGGCGGGTCATGGAAACAGCGGTAAGCTTAAAGCGGATAACAGTTTAGATTTTGTGGCTAATACCAACACGCAGGATAATGGCCAGCGTCGTAAGGGTAAACCGCCCCCGCGTGGTGGAGGATCAGGTCCCAATCCTGAGCGCATGTCTCACCTGTTAAACCAGCCTTGCCCAAAGCACGGGTCGCGGGAAAAGCCAGACACGCACCTCTGGAAGGATTGTTTTATTATGCGGGAGTTCAATAATTCAGATTTTTTCGGTATGATCATGGACCGGCTGGCGGTTCGGGCCCCGGATCTCATGGGCCGGGTTATGGTGGAGGCAGTTCCGGTTCAGGATTTCACGGTAATCAAAGCAGACATGGCAATCAAGGCAATTAGGGCAACCAGGGTGGTTATAATCATCAGGGAAATCAGCAACAACAACAGCAGTCGGGTTACTAGAGCAACCCGAAGCAGTTGAATAGTGGGCAGTACCATGTCTTCACCACGAGCCTGTGCAAGCGCGATCAGAAGCTTCATAAAAGGGCGGTGAACTCCGTTGAACCGGCGGTGCCCCGTTACTTGCGTTGGTCTGAACAGCCCATCGTGTGGAGTCGAGAGGATCATCCACCCCGGGTTGATAATCCGGGTCATCTGGTATTGGTGGTGGCGCCTCAGGTTGGAGGGTATAAGTTCACCAAGGTACTCATGGACGGAGGGAGTAGTATCAATATCCTTTATTATGAAACCTTCCGTCGCATGGGGTTAACAGATAAAAATCTTAAACCGTCAAACACCGTTTTTCATGGTGTGGTGCCCAGTAAATCGGCGTATCCAGTTGGTAAGATAGCTCTGGAGGTTGCTTTATGAGATGAGCATGATTCAAGATCGAAACCATTGACTTTTCAAGTGGTGAAGATCAAGAGCCCATATCATGCCCTGTTCGGATGACCGGCTTATGCCAAGTTCATGGCAAGGCCTTGTTATGTTTATCTGCAGCTCAAGGTGCCGGGTCATAAGGGGACCATCACAGTACATGGAAGCCGTAAGATCGCTTTGGAATGTGAAGAAGGTGATGCGGCTTATGCTGAGTTGGTTTGTGCAACAGAGGAGTTGAAGTTTTACAAGGACAATGTTGATCCGGCGGATATGACTTCTTTGAAAAAGCCAACTACAGAGCATGATCCAGCCTTGAAGTTTAAATCGGCTGATGAGACTAAGCTAGTTGATTTCGTTCCTGGCGATTCATCCAAGCAATTTAGCATCAGCGCTAACTTGGATCCGAAATAGGAAGGCGCGCTCATCGAGTTCATCCGTGAGAACCGGGACATCTTTGCGTGGAAACCTTCTGACATGCCAGGTGTACCGAGGGAACTCGCTGAGCACACTCTTAATATCGATCCCAAGTTTAAACCGGTCAAGCAGTTTCTTTGCCAGTTCAATGAAGAAAGACACAAGGCCATTGGTGGGGAGGTAGCCAGGCTCTTGGCGGCTGGATTTATCATTGAAGTATTTCATCCTGAGTGGTTGGCTAATCCGGTGCTAGTACTTAAGAAGAATGGCACCTGGCGTATGTGTGTGGATTACACAGATTTGAACAAGGCTTGTCCAGCGGATCCGTTTGCCCTCCCTCGTATTGATCAAATCATTAATGCTACGGCGGGTTGTGAGCGTTTGAGTTTTCTGGATGCATATTCTGGTTACCATCAGATCAAAATGGTAGTTAAGGACCAGGAGAAGACATCTTTCATAACTCCCTTTGGAGCCTTCTGCTATGTATCTATGCCTTTTGGGCTCAAGAGTGCCCAGGCGACTTATCAGCGATGTGTGCAGAATTGTCTTCATAATTAGATCGGCCGCAATGTTCATGCCTATGTGGATGATATTGTGGTGAAATCCAGAAAGGAGGAGACATTGATAGATGACTTGAAGGAGACTTTTGATAACCTCCGGGTTTATAAGATGATGCTTAATCCGGCCAAGTGTGTCTTTGGTGTACCGGCAGGCAAGCTCTTGGGCTTTCTGGTGTCTAACAGGGGCATTGAAGCTAATCCGGAGAAAATCAAGGATATTACTTCCTTGGCTAAACCGAAGTGTATCAATGATGTTCAACGACTGGCAGGCCGGATTGCAGCCTTAAGCCGGTTTATTGGTCGCCTTGGGGAGAAGGCCATCCCTTTATATCAGATGCTGAAGAAGACGGATGACTTAGTCTGGAGTGACGCTGCCAATGAAGCGTTTGAGGATCTAAAGCGGCAGCTAGCCGAACCGCTTGTCCTTGCTGCTCCTCTTGATAAAGAACCCTTGTTGTTATATGTGGCTGCTAATGCCCAGGCTGTTAGTGTGGCTATTGTGGTGGAGCGCAAGGAGGCCGGAAAGGAATATCCGGTTCAACGGCCGGTTTATTATATCAGTGAGGTACTTATTGAGTCCAAGCAGAGGTACCCACATTGGCAGAAGCTGGTGTATGGAGTTTTCATGGCGAGCCGGAAGCTTAAGCAATATTTCCAGGGTCATCCCATCACTGTGGTCAGTTCTGCTCCTTTGGGGGATATAATCCAGAACAGGGAAGCAACTGGCCGGGTTGCCAAGTGGGCCATTGAGCTTGGACCTCATGGGTTAAAATATATGCCTCGGGCGGCAATCAAGTCCCAAGCGTTAGTGGATTTCATCAATGACTGGACAGAGTTACAGGCGCTAGAAGAGAAGCCGGATCATAATTATTGGACTATTCATTTTGATGGGTCCAGGAAATTGGAGGGCTCGGGGGCTGGAGTCGTATTAACTTCCCCACGAGGTGATAAGTTTTGTTATGTTCTCCGTTTAATGTTCCCTTGCACTAACAATGCAGCTGAATATGAAGCTTTACTCCGTGGTCGGCTAAAGAGATGAATTTAAGCCGGGTTAAGTGCTTCGGTGACTCGGACCTAGTCGCTCAACAAGTGTGTGGTACTTGGGATTCCAAGGACCCGCTCATGGCAGCATATCATCGAGGGGTGGATATTGTCGCAGGTCACTTAGAAGGTTATCAGGTTGATCATGTGGACCGGCGGAAGAACGAAGCGGCGGACGCTTTAAGCCGTTTGGGTTCCCAACGTAAACCGGTCCCACCCAATGTCTTTCTGGATGTGCTACATAATCCGTCGGTTAAGCTCCCCAAAGAGGAGGATCTGGCTGTTCCTGAACCGGAGGCTCAGTTAGTGGCGGCTCTTCATGTCATCCCAGATTGGACGGTCTCATATTTGGCGTATATGAACCGGGGCAAGTTACCGGAGGATGAAACTTTGGCCAGGCAGATAATCCGGCGGTCCAAGTCAATGACTATAGTCGAAAATCTATTTTACGGTATAGGCGCTTATGAGAAATACATCATTGCAGTGTGACAGGAGCGTTTCAGCGTTGCGTGTCTCCTGAAGAAGGCCGTGAGATTTTGCGTGAGATCCACGAAGGAGATTGTGGCCACCACGCCGGTTCAAAGTCCCTGGTAGCCAAGGCTTTTCGTCATGGTTTTTATTGGTTGACGGCTAATGCTGATGCTGAAGACTTGGTCAAAAAATGTGATGGCTGTCAGAAATTTTCACGCCGAGCTCATGTTCCGGCTCAAGAACTGAGGATGATTCCAATTACTTGGTCGTTCGCAACTTGGGGGCTGGATATGGTCGGGCCCTTTAAGAGATCCAAGGATAAGAAGACCCACCTGTTGGTGGCAGTTGACAAGTTCACTAAGTGGGTGGAAGTAGAGCCAGTCAGTAAGTGTGATGCAGCCACGGCGGTTCAATTCATCAAGAAGGTGATTTCCGGTTTGGGTTTCCACATAGCATCATAACTGATAATGGCACTAATCTGTCCAAAGGTGCTATGAAAGAATTCTGTCAACGTGAGCACATCCGGCTTGGCGTATCATCAGTGGCTCACCCCCAATCTAATGGTCAAGCGGAGAGAGCCAATCAAGAGATCCTGAGAGGCATCAAGCCCCGGCTCATGGTTCCTTTACAACGGACGCCGGGTTGTTGGGTGGAGGAGTTAACTTCTGTGTTATGGAGCATCAATACCACGCCCAACAGATCCATGAGTTACACACCTTTTTTCATGGTTTACGGGGCAGAGGCGGTTCTTCCTAGTGACATCCGTCATGACTCGCCTCGTGTGGCGACTTATGTCGAAGCTGACAATGAGAAGGCATGACAGGAAGCACTTGACCTGTTAGATGAGGAGCGTGACATTGCGGCAGCTCGTTCGGCGATTTACCAGCAAGATCTGCATCGCTATCACAGCCGCCGAGTTAGAACCAGAACTTTTCAAGAAGGCGATCTGGTGCTCTGACTCATCCAGGATCAGACTGATATGCACAAGTTATCCCCGCCTTGGGAAGGGCCCTTTGTGGTCAGCAAGAATCTGCATAACGGGTCATACTACCTTATCGATGTTCGAGAGCACAAAGACTCACGTAAATCGGAGGAGGAGACCCACCGGCCGTGGAATATCGCTCATCTTCGGCCTTACTATACTTGAGCCACAGGCTCTTCTTATGTACATAGTTATGACAATGTATATATCATGATCAATATAATAAACCGGAGCCTCAGCTAAAGCGGGGTATCTGTTGTTTTTCTTACATCATGTGCGGTTACATGGGGGCTTCTGTTTACAAAGCGGAGTTCAGTTTACCCATTGATCCGGCTTACAAAGCCATGTATATAAAAAATCACTTGGGGGCTTGGTCGTGTTCGAATCATAGCTACACCTCTTGATCGGCGTAAGGCCACCAGGGAAATCACTTGGGGGCTTGGTCGTATTCGAACCATAGCTACACCTCTTGATCAGCTCAAAGCCAAAAGGAAATAACTTAGGGGCCAAAGAGAGTATTGCAAAAGCACAACTCAAACATAGGCACCCACTGAGCACAACTCAAAATATTGCTTGGGGGCTCTTGCTTCTCAAAGAACAAAGAGTCTACACCCTTGTAATAGGCTATCAAGCCAGGCTTGGAAGCCAGGCGTATTCACCTAAAACCCCGGGTTATCCTGCCTCTTTAAGTAAGCCACTCCGTCCAGGTAATCCTGGTATGACCCGCCGAACGTTTGACAAGTCAATCTCATAGACCCTGAAGTTAAAACGACGATTGGTTAATGTGAGGTCCATCTTAAAAGGCTTTGTAAAATGGTTTAACTCAGTGGCCTGACAGCCCATGAAAAGCCTCGATTTTGGGTCTGGCAGCCCATGAAAAGCCTCGCATGTTCTTTTAATGATGTTATTTGCCAGGTTTTTTCTTCTTTGTTGAGGTTTCTAATATTTTATGATAAACCGGCATCTATTGACCCGGCTTGGCTTTCAATTACAAATTGTCAGTACATGATCAGTTATAATCCGGCGTTTATTAACCCGGTCTGGTTTCGACTATAAGTCGCCAGTGTTATATATGGATAATCCGGTGTTTATTATAACCCGGTACGGTTTATCATAAACCGGCACAATATGGAAGGAGTTATCAGTACTCAAGATTGGGGCTATCACCCTTACTACAAAAAGTTGGTCAACCAACGATGTGATTCAATGTCACAGGTATCATCTATTTCATATTTGATTATTATCAAGTACAGCCTTGGTTATACCCTGGCTATATATTTGGGCATCATGACCTGTCCGGCAGTAAACCGCCAGGACACTTTCAAGCTTCTTGTATGCAGGAACAGCTTGGATAAACCGCTACGGATTATGAAGGCAATATATCCTAAGCAATGGCGGATTAACAGTATCAGGCAAAATAAATATGCACGCTAGCGTAGCAGACCAAGAGTTTACACTAGCCTATTACAAGGCGCTTTAATGCCCAAAAGAATCATTGTTTTCAGCAAGTGTTGCAGTACTCAGAAGGCTAAACCGGCCTCTGGATCATGACTCGTCACCAGGCTGACTTGACGGCTGTGGATCATCTTGCGCCGGTTCATCCTCCTCCTCTCTACCCAGTGGCTGGAAGTCAATGGTTGCCTAATCGATCCCAGTTAGGGCTTGGAATACAGCTTCATCGCTTATAAGTGTGGACGGTTCAACGTCAGGGGCATAGGTGTGCTTACGGATTGGCGGGATAAGATTTTGAGCTTTAGGAGTTGGTGCAGCAACCCGTTTGTTGTTGACGTCATAACTCGCCTGATAGTATGAAAGGTCAGCTTCTTCAGCCAACTGGCAAGCCAGTGGACGCATCTCCCTAGTTATGACTCGGAGGTCATCATTGTCAAAATCTGATCCATCTTCCCTTAAGCTCGGATAGCCTTTACCCACATCCACCGGATCAAGATCAGGCACCCATGGTTTAGCCCGGGTTAGCGCGGTCAGAGCACCTGCCCTTGCAGCCGATCTTTTTAATTCTTCAATCCGGGAAGGCAGCATTGAAAACCTTTCTAAAGTTTCTTTGATTAGGGTTGGGGGCGGCTTGTTATGAGAAGCAGTGCATATGACCCGTTGCGCACCGGTATATAATTGCCCTATAAGAGTATAGGCAGCCTTCAATTTCTTCTGCATATCTGAGCCCAGATGGGTAATCCGGGTTCCTGCATCATTACGAGCATCAGCAAACCGGTAACTGATACGATATTATATGTTGATTACTTAAAGCGAGGATACTTACCAAACACAGCAGTGGTCATGGCATTTATCTGCCGCTTTAAACCAGTCAGCTCTTCTGCCACCGGTTTAAGGGCTGCTTCTTCATCTTCAGCTCTCTTTTGCAATGTAGTTTTTTCTATGTCCCAATCCGCCCGCTCCTTCTTGAAATTTTCCTTCAGCTTCTCCATGGCTGCTAAAGCACTGGTCAGCTCATCCTTGGCTTTGGAGGTTTCTGCTTGCTGGGACTTGATGTTCTCTTTAAGATCAGCGGTTTGGGCTACCTTTTTGTTTAGCTCAGCCTATAAGAGAAAGACATATTATGAGTTGGCAGCACATATTTGAAGTATCAAGCACATAACAAGTTATACACTTGATACTTGGGGACTAATGCCTATTTGCTTGTTATCAGAAATTTTTACAAGTCCCAAACACAATACAAGTATTATTTTTGGCACTTGGGGGCTAATGTATATTTTCTCAAAGTAACAGTATGGGTATTCTTCTAAAGTCCCGGTTCAGCTTGAAAAGATAAACCGGCCCTTGGGGACTACACAGGCGAAAGTTACAATATTACAATTCTAAAGTACCGGTTCATCTTACAAAGATAAACCGGCCCTTGGAGGCTAAGCATGCAAAGTTGAGATATTACAAAGTCCCGGTTTAGATTGACATCATAAACCGGCCCTTGGGGGCTACTGGAGTTGATATGTGAAATTGGACATAAGAGAGAAACAGTTATGCAGTTACCTCATATCGCTCCTTCATCAGATTCACTAAACCGGCTTCGAAGTCGTGGCTTGTGTACAGACGGTTTAAAAAACTAGAATGAATGTCTTGGGTGTTGAGGTGGGCATAGCTTGACAAATCGGCGTTCCACTTGCCTTTGCCCATAGCAGAAAGCTCGTCCTTGGCACTATGCTTCGATAAGGCAACAGGATTGCCAGGGGGTGTGGCCGAAGCCAGTAATCATAATGTCATCCTCCTTGTCATCAGCAGCCTTCATTGGAGTTGATGGTTTATCAGCAGCTTTAGCTGGACTTGACGGTTTATCATCAGTTCGGACCGGGCTTGTCGGTTTATCAACATGGCCCGTTGTATCAACTTCTACTTGTTCAACAAAAAAATCGTGATCTGGCGCTGGTGGATCATTAAGCATGGCGTCAGCATTTGTTTCTTCCCGTTCTGGAGTTCTCTCCAGTTCAATAACCATATTGTCGTCAGACGGTTTATTTAACCGAGCCTTCTTGCTGGGTCTAGGCTTGGCACTGAGAAGAACAAATATAAAGGTCAATACATCGGGTGAACATAAGGTATTAAGGGTAAATTTAAAGCATAACTCACCCAGGAACTGTCTTGAGGGGTGGAAGTTGTGTGGCCGTTGACTCGCCGAAGGATGAATGAGGTGTTCCCTGATAATTCAAATCAGCCGGATTAAGAGGCTGTCGAAAACAACCCTCCTTGGGGTGAGAAGTATCAGGAGTATAAGAGACCTCTGATCGATGTTTCCGGACTGGAGTGTTCGGTAAACCGGCGGAGGTTACTACCTGGCCGCTGTGCCGGGTTGTGCGGCGAGCTTCGTGTTGCTGCTTCTTCAAAAGAAAGTTTGGGTCCAAGTGAGCTAGGGGTGAGAAAATTTTACTTTCCGGTTTGCTTGACGGATTTTCTGTGTTGGCGGAGGGTCTGAACCGGAGGAAAGAATAATTACCTCTGCATCATCAGCTTGGCTGCCTTCAGCGTCATCCTGATAATAGTCATTGTCAATGAGGTGTATGAAAAAAGAACCAAGAGAATCAAGTTCTACCTCTGATTCCGGATTATCCAGATCATCGTCAGCATCTGGTTTAGAGGACTCAGTGGTTTTCTTCTTGGCAGGTTTTTTAGTAACCTTCGTCTTAGGGCGAGGTGTCTTGGCCGGTTTATCCTGTGGCTTCTTCTTCCAGAATGGATCATCGCCCTGTCAAAGATGGACAAAATTTTGAGAGAGTATTTAAAAGGATTAAGCTAAGACAAAAAGTTATATGATTCTTACAGCTGGCGGTTTATTGGAAGTGCAGAAAGGACTTAACCCGGTCTTGCTACAGACAACCTCCGGTTCATTCAGTATTTTCTTGACAGACTCAGTAACTTCAGCCTCTGTTAACTGAATATCAATATGTCGTTGAGGATCTTTCAAACTCCCTGTGTACTCATACATTAAACCGGGGCACCGGCTTAAGGGCAGAATACTCCAGGATATCCAGCAGCGAACAAAGTCGACACCTGTTAAACCGTTCGCCATAAAGGCTCTGAGCTTTGAGAGTTGTGGTGCGTAGTTGGACCGTTCCTTTGCAGTCAGCCTCTGAGGAAATGGATGTGTGTTGCTAAGCCGGTGAGGACGATAACCCGGCAGAGGATTTTCATCAGTTGGAGACGTATCTCGGCAATAAAACCAAGTCTGATTCCAGTCCTTGGGGTGACTATGAAGCTTGGCGTGAGGGAAGCTGACATCTTTCCTCTTTTGAATAGCCATTCCACCAAGTTCAGTGTTGGGTCCGTCTGTAAACTCTGTACGATGGTTCAAATAGAAGAAATCCCTAAACAGTTCAAGTGTGGGTTCCTCTTGAAGATAAGCCTCACAAAATACTTGGAAATTGCAAACATTGGACACAGAGTTTGGTCCAATGTCCTGAGGATGGAGTTGGAAGCTAGCAAGTACATCTCGGAAGAATTTTGATCCGGGAGGGCTAAACCCTCGGCCCAGGTGGTCAACAAAAACAACTACTTCTCCATCCTTGGGCTCGGGAGGATTTTCTGGACCAGGGACCCTCCAGTGGATAACTTCATTCTTTGCTAAAGCGCCGGTTGCGACACATCCCTCTAGTTGCTCTTCCGTAACCCGGGAAGGGACCCAGTTACAAGCATAGAATTGTTTGGCCATTTCAATGAAAAGCTGGAAAAAGATCAATGTCGGTTTAAGATTTATGACAGACAAGCATAAAGCGACGCAAGATTAGAAGAAGAAACAGAGGCATATACACATTGTTAAACCGGAGTCTGGCATTGTTAAACCGGAGTCTGACATTGGAGGAGTTACAAAGATAAACGAATTGGCGTTTTAAGAGGCGACTAATGGTACCTGCCGGATTATCATTTTCTAAAAAGTTAAACCGCCTATATTGGTATGGAAGGTACAGATCTAAAAAGTCTAAGTAAGGGAAAAACAAGTTTCACAGATTGGTATGGTAATTTTAGATCTGCAGCGTATCAGTAAAACAAAATATATTCAGACTTAAAATACAGGTGTTCAAGTAGTTCATCAGGTCCAGATGAGTTTTTCTATGCGAAGAAGAAGTTCTAAGGATGAAAAAGGGGATTACAACTACAACTGCGCAAGGAAATGTCAGATCTGAGATCACCGCTTGCACTATGGAGATGAACAGAGAAGAACGGCTTCGAGCTTTGAGGAACGCCGAAACTCTAATGGCGGATCTAGAACAAGGAAAAGCGAGACTTACTGTTGCTAATGGAACAGCAAAGGTGCGCCGCGTTTCTCTGGTACGTTCAGGTTGATGCAGCGGCCGGAGATGAGATCGAGGGCGGAGCTTGACGACGGCGGCCGCGCGAGAAGGTCAGGTCGGCGCAAGGAAGAAGAAGAAGTGAGAGAGGCACGGGGAAAAAAATGAAAAGGACCCCTCGGTATTATTTATAAGGCGAAGGTATAAGTGACAGGCGTGAAAATCAAGGAGCCCAAAAGTTGGATATGTGAAAGAGATGTTGCCTCAATTGTCGGAGGTTCATTAATGAAGGGGAGATATATACAATTTTTAATAACAGGTGACGTCATGGCGGTTTATTATGATCCTGGAAGATGACGTCATGGCGGTTTACAAGATTTACATGAAGGTGCTGAAGGAGGAATTTTCCTATGTGTTAAAGATTGACATGAACAGGTTCAAATCAATCTGGGGCCTAATGTTGGGGATATTACTACTGGGTATAAACCGGCCAGGAGAGGCCGGGTTATCCCCATAATGAGTTATTTATATTTGAAGCCCATGAAGAAAAGGAGTGTGGCGCTTTATGAAGGCCCAGGGCCCAAAGGCAGATTAGGGCCTGTAGACATAAACCACCATATAATATATAACTTGTGTTGTAAGATAAGAAAGGGTAGAAACCGAGCCGGACACATTTATGAGCCGGCCTCGGGATTCTGTAAATCGCCGGGCGTCAACCTATGTATATAAAGGGACGACCCGGCGGCGGTTTAGGGACAACAAACAACAACTCTAGAGCTAGGCATAGCGGATTCGCTCCCTGGTCATCGAAACCCTAGCAATTCCACAACAACTAGATTAGGCCTTTACCTTCACCGCAAGGGGCAGAACCAGTATAAACTCCGTGCATCCTTTGTCCGCTTTAACCCCTCTAAGCTAACCCGTCGCGATGGCTCCACGACTAAGTCCTTTCACTAGAACATCTGCCGTGACAAAACCACGACAAACGGGGTTGACATCGACCAGGTAACCGGTGAGGTCTACTTCACCGACAGCTCCAGAAACTACAATAGGTCATATCATGAGATGGTTACAAGAACCGGAGACTCCACGTGCTGCTTATTAGGTACGACCCGCGGACAGGAAAGGCCGTCGTGCTCTAGGCCGGCATCACTTACCCCAATGGTCTTGCCATCAGCGCTGATCGAACACATCTCGTCATCTCATTCACCGGGCCGTGTAAGCTATTAAGGTACTGGATCAAGGGCTCCAGGGCCAGAACGATGGAGCTATTCGCCGACCTTCCGGGTTATCCCGATAATGTGAGGCCCGACAAGAAAGGAGGATATTGGGTGGCGCTACACCGTGAGAAGGCTGAGCTCCCCTTTGGCGTCGATAGCCACCTACTCGCCCCGAGGATCGATGTTGACGGAAAAAATAATCGAGAGATGAGAGGACCCAAGAGCGTGAGGCCGACCGAGGTCGTGGAGAGGAAAGGTGGCAGATTGCATGGGATCCGTCGAGCTTACTTACATGGCAGTCGTCACATGCAAATAGATATAGATCAATTCAATTAAGGATATATAAATTAAGGCTTTTCGTAGGACTTGCTCTCTCTTTTGCATTTATTATATGTTATTGTTTGGTCGTATTTTAGTTGTAAAGTCTCTTTCTAAAGTGGAGCTTTCTGTTGGACAATGATAATGTATTTTCACTATAAATGTATCAAACTATCTTTTATTAAGCATTATTAGACCCAGGAACAACAAATACAACCGCATGCTCATCATTCCAGAAAAACACACATGAAGAAGTTTATTATATTGCTTTTGTTATAGTGAACAAATGAATCGCCAATACATATCACATTTACAACTTGATAAACAGGAACCCTGAGCGCCATAGACCAGATGTGGTGTGCTCTACTCTGGACCGGATTGATCGTGTAGTCGAGGTTGGCTATGAGCTCATCTATGTCCTCGATGCCAATCGATATCCGGACTACATCATCAATTAATACATGCTCCTCCCTCACCGAGGAAGGGATGCTTGCGTCCGACACAAAGCAGGGCAAGTTTATAAGCGAATTCATGCTTCCTACATCGTCACATAGAGTCGGTGAGCATGAGTGGGCAAAGTTTCACAGGAAAAGTATTAGGCTAATAAACCGGTACTGAAATGATTAGTACCATTATTTTTAAGGGACCGGCTAGGTGACAGTCCACTCGAAAATATATTTAGGTCATGCCCTCTCTCTCTCTCTCTCTCTCTCTCTCTCTCTCTCTCTGCGCGTGTCACGCCAAATATGCGATCCTATCCGAGAAGAACTCGGAGGTCCCACCAAGGATAGAGACGCATATTGAAAAGCTTTTGCAAGGTGGATATCATTACATCGTACCATTACATAATACATGGGGATACATACAAGGGCATACAATGCCACATGAATACATCGAACATCATACAGAAGAGAGGCATACGACTACGAATGAAACTCAAACGATATCCACCCTGCTAACCCAGGCTGCCGACCAAGAACCTATCCCTCGATCGAAGAAGAAGAAGCGGCACAAGAACCCCAAAGCAAGAAAGCATCGCTCTCGCGTCAGATCATCGCATTACCTGCACCTACAACTGTTGTTGTAGTAATCTGTGAGCCTCGAGGACTCGGCAATCATATTACCATGTGTATCAAGACTAGCAAAGCTTAATGGGTATGGAAAGGATAAGTGGTGAGGTTGCAGCAAGCGACTAATCATTGTATGGTGGCTAACTTACGAGTACAAGAGTAAGATGAGAAACTACGCAAATGGTCGCAAACTAGTAATGATCAAGAAGTGATCCTGAACTACTTACGTTCAAACATAACCCCACCGTGTTCTCTTCTCGACTCACTCGAAAAGAGACAGTCACGGTTACACACGCGGTTGGTGTATTTTAAATCGAATCTGGTGTCAAGTTCTCTACGACCGAATATTAAACTCCCATCTGCCACATAACCGTGGGCACGGCTTTCGAAAGATTAAACCCTGCAGGGGTGTCCCAACTTAGCCCATTATAAGCTCTCACGTTCAATGGAGGAAAATCCTCCTCCCGGAACAACCCGATCAAACTCGGAATCTCGGTTCACAAGACATTTCGACAATGGTAAAACAAGTCCAGCAAGACCTCCCGGTGTGCCGACATCCTGATAGTAGTCGCGCGTATCTCGTCTCAGACCACGACCGGATGAACATTACGTACGACAACCGAAAACCCCAGGTGAGGGGGTGGCACCGCAAGTGGCTCTGTTTTGGGACCAACACCATCAGCACTAGCCCCCCTGTATTATGTTGAAAAGAATCCTCGGGGACGCGACCCATGCCAATTAATTAATTATCAGGTTTATTATGTTGAGCAAATGTTAAAACCAATGTTGGGCCTTGCTGAAAGAGTTTTCTTCAAAGCAAACTGTCAAGGGGGGCCCATAAACCCCAACCGTGTTAGGAACGCAAAATCAAGGAACATAACACCGATATGACAGAAAGTAGGGCGACATGAGTGGAAAAAAACACAAGGAAAAAGGCCGAGCCTTCCACCCATTACCAAGTATATATGTGCATTAATTAAATAAGAGATATTGTGATATTCCAAGGTATCCATGTCCCAACATGGAACAAACTGCAACTGCACCTGCAACTATCAACGCTATAAGAGGGGCTGAGCAAAGCGGTAACATAGCCAAACAACGGTTTGCTGGGAAGGGTGAAAAAGGTTAGAAGCTATCATGGCAATTTGGGAGTCTTGATAAACAAGTGGTAGGTAGCGCGACATAGCGATAGCATTGAGACAACTAGCATAGCTAAGATAGTAGTGAGATCCAAGGTGACGGTCATCTTGTCTGAAACCCTGCTAGGAAGAAGATCGAATCAATGAAGAAGACGAAGCCACGTAGACGAACCAAGTGTAGTCGAACGAATCCTCAAGATCGCAACGAAACAGGAACTAACGAGAAGAAGCACAACCGGAAAGAAGCAAACAACATGGTAAACACATAACACATAAACATGGCATGATGCTCATCCAAGTATGATGCATGACAAGCTACATGATGCTAATCATGGCAAGAGATGATGCATACAAGACCACCACATCAAAGCAAGTTTAAATGAGGCCGGAAACAACATATAACAATTCCGGAAACTCCCCATATGCAAATTTCGAAATTGGTCCTGATCTGATTACAAACATTGTTAAAGTTGTTAAACAGCAACTTAAAGTGGACCATGATGATCTACGCATTTTTTAAATCAAGTTACATATAAATTTCATTTAATTCGGAGCTACGGCCTAGGAGATATGAGCAAAACAAGTTAAACATGGTATTGATGCAAAAACAAGCAAAACATAACCACAAACACTCCAAAATAAGGATGCAACATGACATGATGAAACTACATGCAATTCTAAGCAAGTTTCATATAGGACATGATCAAAACGGAGCAACGGTTCAACACATACACACGAAACAAGTTTAAAAGACAAATTGCTCAAAACAGCAAGTAGGCACCTTGCAATCATCAAATCAACATACTACAGGAACCGTATGAGCACAAAATTGATATGCACTTCAAGTACAGATTACATACTTCAAATATCATTAAGGTTCAGGTTCATAGCCATCAATATTAAACCAATATGATCAACGCAACAAGCCACTTTATAACACAGATCCAGACTTGGTGAAAAACAGGGCTTACATGTGAGAAGAAATAACATGTTGACATGTTGGAGGCATGAAACAATGATGCTATAGTGCAAGATCATAGCAACCAAAAGCATGGCATGAAATTAAAGGGTATACATGGAGAAACATGATTGCTAAGTATCTCCATATAACCTCTAGATCAATGGCATTCATCAAGACAAGATTGCAAGTTATAACAGAATCTCAGACTTGGTGAAAAACAGAGTATAACAGAACTTAGATTCATGATGCATACTTTGAGACAGCAAAAGTATACGCTACAAGAACTATACATGGCATCAAAGAGCACGGAAAGCATGTACTAAACACCCTGCACAAAACATCATTACTGAGCATGATCATGGGAGCAACAGATTTGATGCTAGCTTCATGTGAACATGGAAAGATGATATAACAGACTTGGAGAAAACTGGGCATGCTGACAGTTATAATTTCAAGCAAGTTGAGGGCACCAAAAGAACAAGCTACAGCAGGTTATAATTACAAATAAGGACATGGATTGATATAGAATAACATGGACATCAAAACATGATTAACGGACATCTCCAGATTATGCATAGATTTGATGGTAGCATAAGTAAATATGGCATCACAATATAATAGTTCAGACATAGCAAAACAGTAACAACAAATACCCTACTTTACAAGCTTGTGCTAGTCACCACAAGGCATATCATGATAAAGGGATTACACCACTGCCAAGATGGCATGATTATGCTCCTAAAACATGTAGACATGATGCTCGAAAGAAAATCACACAAAAGGCTATGAAACATACAAAATGACATGTTACAGCAGTTTTCAGCAGATTATATCACTTAGCAATTTCAAACGATTATTAAGACATCAAAATGAGAAGTAACGTGAATGGAAATGTAACCATCATGTAGAGCATCAAGAGATGAACAATTTGATATATCATACACGTGAATCGAAGCAATATGCACAAAGTTATGCCATGACGAAGATGCACACGTAATGCTCAAATCCAGCGACTTGGAGGAATTTCGACCTCGAGGAAGTTGGATGGAGCGGAGCGGGACGAGGGATCTGGGACGCGGGGCGCTGTTTGGTTGGCGGGATGGGTGGATCTGGTCCACCTGACCAGATCCGGGCGGCGGAGCACTCCGGCGAGCTCGCGACTCCGGCGAGGGGCAGATCCGGCTCGGGCGGCGACCGGCGGAGCTCCGAGCTCGGGCGGCGGACGGCGAGGTAAATGAGGCGAGGCCGGGCGATGCAGACCGGCGCCGGCGGCGGCACGAGGCGGACGGAGGCGATCCGCCTCGGGGCTGCGGGGACGGGAGACGGGGCGCTCGGGGCGAGCGGCGCGACCAGATGGGCTCGCGTGGGCTCGATCCGGGCCCGGCGGGCCGTGGGAGGTGGGAGGCTGCCGCGGGTGACATGGCGGCGGCGGGCGCGGATTTTGAGGTGAGGAGAGGCTGGAGGTAGGTGGAGCTAGGGTTAGGGGTAGGTTTAGCTCAGATTTGGACGGGGGAGGTGTTTTTATAGCTAGAGGGAGCAAGGAGAGGAGTTTTTCAGTGCGGTTTTTGCCCACATGATCGTGATCCGACGGGAGGTTAGTTTGATGGGCTAGTGGGCTGTTGTGGAGAGGTGTTGGGCTGCAAAGAGAGAGGTGTCCGGCGGTTAACGCGATTAAGTTGGGGCATCAAACGACCTCCAAATAAAACGAAATTTGATAGGCTGTCTACAGGTGATATACCAAGACCGCTCGTCAACTCTCGGCCCATTTCGAGAACGTTTTTCTCCCGCTCGCTTAACAAGATATGGGAGGTGCGGTGGGTGCGTGTGAGAGTGTCGGATACCGAAACGGACAACGGAGAAAAATGACGAACATGGCCGAATGCAAGTTTTAAAAAACATGTAGATGAAATACACATGATGACATGGCAAAGTGCAACACGCAAGCAGATGACATGGCAACTACGACGAATAACTGAAAAACACCTGGCGCATCGGTCTCGGGGCGTTATAGCGCGTCAGATCCCTCCACTCTTGTTTTCTGTTGATTTACTCGGGGCAACTGTTTTCAGCTGAGTCATGATGTGCCCTGTACGACTAGCCGAGGAGTACTTAAGTACTCCAGTCCTTTTTCCTATAACTGCACTGGCGGCGGCACTCACATAGGCCTCCTGTGCCTTTTCCTTGGTCCATGAAGTGAAACGGTAAGTTAAGTATTTTTTTTAACAATCTGGGCCAAACTCGACAAGCACAACTAGTGCTATGCTGCTAGACATTATGCACAATGTCAAGCTACAAAAGTACTTATACCACTAAAAAAGCTACTTCCTCTGATCCATATTATTTGTCGCTCAAATAGATGTATCTATATCATAAATACGTCTAGATACATCAGCTTGAGCGACAAGTAATATGGTTCGGAGTGAGTATAAAAGTTCTTTGGCTAAAAAAGGTATAGGTACAACCGTTTGAGCGACAAGTAATATGCATCGGAGTGAGTATAAAAGTTCTTTGGCTAAAAAAGGTATTAAAATCCTCTCAGTGATTGGCTTGCTTTCATCTTGCTAGGAACCCAAAGGTAGTCTACTAGCTTTACAATATAGTAGAAAGACAATTTACTTGATTTCATCATAGGATATCTTCATATGGGTTGTAGTTATTGATTTTTATTTACATGCATGCTATACCCATTATACAAAAAACAAAATTAATTACAAAAGTAACCCTTAGGGAAAAATAAATTAAAATAAAAAATGCACACCATTTAAACAAAAATTAATCTTTTTATAATGTGCGGGAATAAGCATATAATAGCGGAATTAATTAAAATAAAGTTTTCTAAGAATAAATGCATTAGTGACATTGGTATTACCCTTAAAGAAGAAAGAAAATGAAAATAATAATAATTAGGTTTTCTAACGAAGAATAAATTATCGGCATCGATATTACCCTTTAAGAAGAAAGAAAATGAAAACTAATAAAACAAGTAATGAAACAATTGCACATAATGTACATAGTATTTATAATATGCAAGAATAAGCATATAATAGTGGATGTTTCAAGAAAATAAAAGTCTCGTAAGAAGGAATAAATTAGTGGCATTGGTATTACCATTAAAGAAGAAAGGAAATGAAATAAAGCCAAAAACAAAACCAAAATTATGAAATTTTCTACGAAATAATGAATTAATGGCCTCGGTATTTTACTCCCTCCGTAAAGAAATATAAGAGTACCCTTTAAGAACAAATAAATGAAGAAAAACTAAACCAAATCAAAATAATGTAGTTTCTAAGGTAAAATGAAAAATAAAAATTGGTAGTTCTTCTTCTGGTTTTGCTGCTAGGTTTCTTCTGTTCCTTTTTCCTTTTGGGGTTCTCTCTTCCAAAATTTTTTCTTCTGTTTTCTTTTTCTGTTTGTACTTTCATACTCCCTCCGTTTCATAATATAGTGCCTATAGATTTTTGCAGAAGTCAGACATTACAAACCTTGACCATATTTATAGAGAAAAGTAGGTACATCTAGAATACCAAATGCACATCATTGAATACATCATGAGTTATATTTTCAGAAAGTACATGTTTGGTATTGTAGATGTAGACAGTTTTCTCTATAGACTTGGTGAAAGTTGGCAAAGTTTGACTTTCACAAAAATCTATAGGCACTACATTGTGGAATGGAGGGAGTATTTTATAGCTGTCCATAGTATAATTACTTTTTTAATATATGGTGAAATTATTTAAAATACAAAGTGAATATTTTTTCTTATATGGTGAACATTTTTCAAAAAGAAAATGAAACAATTTTTAAGTATACGGTGAAGATTTTCGTAATATATGCTGAACATTTTTTATTTACAGGTCGAACATTTTTTCTAATATATGTTCAAAACTTTCTTAATATGTGATGAACATTTTTATAATATGTGCTTGAACTTTTCGTATTATACGGTGAACTTTTCAAATATAGACTAAAGTTTTTTAGATACATACTGAACCCTTTATTTATAAATGACGAACTTTTTTGAAGTAGTTTATTTATTTATTTTACTAAGTTCTTATATATTTAAAGTCCTAAAAAGATCAAAACAGCCGGCTTTCTGGAAGAAAACCACCTGAAAACCAAACAAACAAAAGAAAACTGGTCGATAGAGCCTGCTAGCGTATTGCGAGAGTGAGCTGGGGGCCTATTACGCATATACCTGCGTGGAGGCTCATCTACTTACACTCACGAGCGTCAACCAGGAGGTCTCACTTTTGAAGGGATACTTCATGTTGCTTTAAGAATGCAACGACAAACCTCAAATGTGTTTCCAAAAAACATCAAATAGCGGTAAAAAGAAACATGCTTCTGTCGACAAAACATTGGAATATTCTGACAATGGATTGATTAATATAATGCAGATTATAGCTAAAAGTCCAGATTTCTGTTGATGTGATGTGCCATGTTAAACATATTTGTAAGTAAACAAGTATTTTCACGGCCCACCAACGTGCTAAAATACAAGCCTCGGAAAGTTGTCAATGGATGACAACACGATTATGCTGCATAAATTTGTTTGGAGGTCTGTGAGAAATTTTTGAATGATAATTTATATTATTTTAAAGATCGTAAATAGTGTGTATTGACTTTTCAGAAGTTCTTCCTAAATTTTGGAAGTTCATAAATTTTATTACAAGTTCATGATATAAGTTTGTCCAAACTTGTTCTCTATTTCTGGAAGCTCATAATCATTTGTTTGACAGTTCATAAAAAACTTGAATTTCATTCCCAAAGTGTTGACATTTTTTTGAAGTCTCAGAAAATGTTATGAGTTTGAAAAATGTTTGTGAGTTTGAAAAAAGTCTTTATCAAATTTTTGAATGGTCATTCTGATTATTTTAAAGTTCATGAAAAGTGTGTATCGATTTTTTTGGAATTTTATGCTGAAGTTCATAAAAACTATTACAAGTTCATAGTATAAGGCTTTCTAAATGTGTTCTCGGTTTCTAAAAGATCACAAAAACATGAAATGTCATTTCCAAAGTGTTGAATTATTAGGAAGTCCCATCAAATTGTAGAAACTTCATCGATTCATCTTGGTTTGTGTTTACAACGGAATGGTCGACCAGTGTTGTTCTAAAAGGGAAAGTAGGAAGAGGTTTCTAACATAACTCTTCTCTGATGGTTCATCGAAAAGGGAAAGTATAAGATTAACCCTATGCTATCCAAGAAATATGTTATTGTGATTAAGAAATGTTGATGGCACTCCGACAAAAAATTATCAGCAAAGATGATAAAGTTTGTTTTTTTTATTTTTTTTATTTCTTTACAATCAAAACAATTTTGTATAATTTTTTCAAAAAAAGAATTGCATGAGCATTTTTTAACATATTTTCACATTAGAATATGTAATTGTGAAACAGAAGAAAAAATATAAAAAAGAACACAAATAAAATAAATAAAATATTTTAAAAATGAAATAACTCAAAATAAAAGAAAAGGGGAAAATTCAAAATGGTTAAAATATTCTTGTCGTTCTTGCGGTTTTGATTATTTTTGCCCCGTCTGAGTTGCCGGTTGGCTTCATGGTTCTCCTCTGCGGAGTGTGTCATCCTCTTCTCCATTCGCACGCTGATTGGATATCTCCATCAACTAGAGCATGGAGGTAATCTCAGTTCGTCCAAGCTTGATTCAGAGGTGTTCACACCTCACACCCTATTGGAAAATCAGGATTGCTTTGCCCTCTGTCACGCCCTCCACGGCAGTAGGAGTTGGGTCCATCTCTAAATGTAGCCTGAGTGGACTCATTGAGCTGTTGCACACATAGCATTAGTTCCTAGTAACTCCGGGGCATTTGTATGTGCCCTCATAATTCTTGAAAAATACATCCTCCAGCTCTCTCTAGGTATAAATGTTGATCTGATCCTTGTAGGTAAAGAGAAAGGTTCCACATAGTGACGTTCTCGTTGCCCCGTCCAATCTGCACGACCACTAGATAGTCAGCAAGCCAAGTTTCAGGCTTTGTGTTGCCATCATATTTCCTGATTCCCGACCCATCCAGAATCGGTCGGGGACAAGGGTCGTACGTATTTGCTGACTGAAGCATAATGGGCCTAAAGATCCTTATCCACCCAGCCTGTCATGATCCACTTCATTCCTCGCGGCTCGTGCGTGATCTTCATGGTTTTGTACCAAGGTTCCACATGCATCATAATGCGGGTCATCCCGATGGTGCGGAGAATCAACCCTTCTCCTGAGTGAATCCCCACGACGTTGGGGTGAGTCATTATACCTATGAGCTTGGTCATCCTGTCACAACCCTAGCCAGTGCATGCATTAGAGTGTTTGCATCATGTTTAAATTTCTCAGAAACTTGAAATGGGGATGATCAAACCCCTAGCACCAAAACAATGCAAATAGGTTCAACTCTAAAATGTTTTCAATGAACCCAAATTGGTCTGCAAAAATGTTCATAATTTATGGAAAAAGGTGAAAACCATATCCAGAGATGATGCATATTTTTTCAGGACATTTTTGGTATTTGAATTAACACAATACATATTTGAATTGGAGCTACTTAAATGCTATATATAATTTAGATGCTCCAAAAATGTTGGAAATTGTTCAGGGTCACTGGAATAATTCAGGTAGGACCCATGACTAATTCCAGGATTTTATGAAATGATTTGGTATTTTAATCAAATCAAAAACAGAAAGAAATTAGAAAACAGAAAATAAAAGGAAAGAACTTACCTGGCGCTCACCTGGCAGCCCATCTGGCTGGCCCAGCCCACCTGGGCTTCCTGTCGCCTTCCTCCTCGCGCCAGTAGGCAAGGGCGTGTGGCCACCGCGCGCCGGCACGCGCCCGAGCCACCTCCTGCTTCCGCCGCTTCTGGAGCTAGCCCCGAGTGCCACGCACTCCCCCTCGCCCCCTGCACCTCTCCTCTCTCCCCCTGGACCCCAACCCCTCCTCTGATCCCCTCTCGCGCGCACCACCGAGCGGAGCTCGTCGCCACCGTCGCCATTCACCATGGCCACCGCCTCCCCCTTGCCTCACTGACCTGTCCACGAGCCTCGCCACCGTCGCCTATGCCTTCTGCACCAATCCAAGCAACGCCGGAAGCCCAGAATCGCCGTCCCCGCCGTCTTCTTCAACCTCGGTCCGCCGAGATCGCCATCGCCGCCCCGCTCAGCTCCGGCCTTCCCCGCGCCCGATTCGACGCCTACTGCAACCGCTGTGAGCTGCTGCTCCTCCTCCCCCTCTCAGTTTTTCCGGTTGCACGCCGTAGCTGCCGCTTCGCCGACGACCGAAATCCGCCGCCGCCCGCGCTTGTCGCCGGTGATGCTCCGATGACCATTTGGTCCCGGGCATGCGCCCATCGTACTCACCGCACCACGTAGACGCCGTAGGTGCTAAACGCACATCGCCACGGCCACCGCAACCGCGTCCCCGCTCGCTGCCGACTCCGACCGCCGCAAACCTCGTCGCCGGCGCTGCTCCCGGCCACCCCAGCTCCCGCCACCACCACCGTTGGATGCGCCACTCCACCCTCTTCCCGTAGCTGCTCTCTGCGCGCCAAAAGGGCCCCTGTAGGTGGATCCCGACGTACTCTGCCGCGTCCGGCCTCGCCGACGGCTAAACGCCGGCGGGTTGACCGGTTTGACCGGCGAGGTTGACCCCTTCTTGACCAGGTTTGACCGCCTGAGTCATTAACGTGTGGGGGCCACCTCGCTAACTAATATGGTTTAGTGCTAATTAACCTAAGTTAGTTAGTTGGACACTGACACGTGGGCCAGGCCCTAATTAACTTGGTTTAGCATTTAACTTAGTGCTAATTAACTCGGTTAATTAGTGTTGTCACTCACCAGTGGGTCCCCCAGGTCAGGTTTGACCTGGCCGACCCAGTTGACCTGCTGACGTCACACCGACGTCATGCTGAAGCAGTAAAGCTTTTCTGGAGTTTGAAATAAATCAGAAATGATTTATTTATTTCAGAAAATACCCTAAACTTGTAAAAATCATAGAAATTAATCTGTAACTCCAAATACAAAGATTTATATATGGAAAATGGTCAGAAAAATCCAATATATCCATCTGTACTGGTTTCATGCAAGTTTAAACAACTTAACCTTGCTGTTTAGATCAAAACATGATAATGCACTTTATAAGTTCTTAGTTTGAATTTGAATTTGAACCTTTGGTTCAAATCAACTCAAACCCTTCTGTTCTTAGCCGCATTAGCTCAAATCACAGCATATTGACATGTCATGATCATGCATCATATTGTGCATTGCATTGATTGTGTTCTCTCTGTGTTTGCCGGTGGTTGTTCCCCCTCGGTAGACGTATGTTCCGACGATGAGTTCGATGACACCGATGAAGAGCTATATCATCTTCAGAAGTGCCAGGCAAACAAAACCCCCTTGTTCATTCCGATACAATCCCACTCTCTCGCTCCTGCTCTCTTTTACTGCATTAGGACAACAACGATTCAACTGTTACCTACTGCGATAGTTGAACCCCTTATCCTCTGCATGACCTGTCATTGCCACAGTAAATAGATGAAACCCACTAGCATGAGTAGGAGTTGTTTGAGCCCTGATGTGCCTACTCATTCATGCTTGTTTGTCATGCCTGCTACTGCTTAGAGTTGAGTCAGGTCTGATTCATCGGGGATGAATTGGAATGTTGTGAACATGTCCTGCTGTGTGTGAGCTAAGTGTGTGAACACGATTTGGTAAAGGTAGCGGTGAGAGGCCATGTAGGAGTACATGGTGGGTTGTCTCATTGAAACCGTCCTCAGGAACTGAGTTCTGTGTTTGTGATCCATGAACAGTTACTACCACACATTGGGGTTCGGTAACTCGACCCCTCTCGGCTTCTTAACCACCCTTGTCCTCTGTCCAGGAGTTGCAACTAGTTTCTGGTGTTTGTAGTATGCTGGAGGCCGTGCGCAGCACTGACCCGAGGGGTGGGTTGTGATGCGGTAGGCACGTGGCCGGGTATGACGGGCGCCCGTTTGGTGTCGTGGAACCCTGTACACATCGTTCGGGCCCTTATGTGGAAACCTCGGCCGGACTCCCTGCGGATGGAACCTGAATAGGCGATAAACCTGGACTAGAGACTTGAGTGTTTAGGTAGGCCGTGGCCGACACCCTCGTTGGGCTTCCGCTTGAAGGTTGCCGAGTACATGTCGTGTAAACGGCGGTAAGTGGTGAGAGCGTGTGTGAAGAAGTACACCCCTGCAGGGTTAACATCATCTATGTGAATAGCCGCGTCCGCGGTAAAGGACTTCTGGGTTGCATGTATAGTTCATAGACAAGTGAAAGTGGATACTCTAAAATGCGCAAGATAAGCGTGAGTGCTATGGATGGCGTTCTCGTAGGTAGACGGGAGCGGATCCATAGTGGTGTATTGAATGGTGAATATGTGGACTCGTGTGCGCCACCTCAAAAGAGTTACTTGCAGTCGTAGTTCAGGTTAGGCACTGAGTCAAAGCTGGCTTGCTGCAGTTAAACTCCACCACCCCTTTATTGATACAGATGCATATGTAGATAGTTCTGATGTAAGTCTTGTTGGGTACATTTGTACTCACGTTTGCCTATTTTATGTTTTGCAGAGAGACTTCAGTCTCGTTATAGTTCTGCGTGGACTTCGACGTTTAGCTTGTTACCTCAGCTACGATCTTGTGCCCTCAGCAAGATCTTGTAGATAGTCAGGCTTCTCAGCCTTTTTCATTTGTAGTTGTCTGTACTCAGACAAGTTAAGCTTCCGCATGTGCTTGTTGCTTGTATGCTCTGTATGTTGGGTCATGAGACCCATGTTTGTAACACTTGGCTCCTCGGAGCCTAATGAATAAATACTCTGAGTCGTAGAGTCTTGTTGTGGTGCCATGTTGTATTTGCACATATGGAACATATTGTGTGTATGATTGAAATGCTTGGTATGTGTGGGATCCGACAACCTAGTTGTTTATCCTTAGTAGCCTCTCTTATGGGGAAATGTAGTCTGGTGCTTCCACTGAGCCTTGGTAGTCTGCTACAGCCCGGTTTACCGGAGTCCTGCTAGCCCAGTACTACTGCTCCGGAACACTTAGACTGGCCGGCATGTGATTCACTTCGTTCTTGTGTCTGTCCCTTCGGGGAAATGTCATGCGGTGACTTCCGGAGTCCTGCTAGCCTGCTACAGCCCGAGTTCCCGGAGTCCTGTTATCCCAGTTGCTACATGTGACGCCCCCGATTTGACCGTAGACAAATCATGCACGCAAATGTGTACGATCAAGATCAGGGACTCACGGGAAGATATCACAACACAACTCTATAACATAAATAAGTCATACAAGCATCATAATACAAGCCAAGGGCCTCGAGGGCTCGAATACAAGTGCTCGATCATAGACGAGTCAGCGGAAGCAACAATATCTGAGTACAGACATAAGTTAAACAAGTTTGCCTTAAGAAGGCTAGCACAAAAGTAGCACCGATCGAAAAGGCAAGGCCTCCTGCCTGGGACCTCCTAACTACTCCTCGAAGCCGAACTCCACGTAGAATCATCCTCGGGATCTCTAGCTCCTGGACTCCAGCATCTGGTTGCGACAATCAGGTATAGAAAGGGGAAAAGAGGGAGAAAAGCAACCGTGAGTACTCATCCAAAGTACTCGCAAGCAAGGAGCTACACTACATATGCATGGGTATATGTGTAAAGGGCCATATCGGTGGACTGAACTGCAGAATGCCAGAATGAGAGGGGGATAGCTAATCATGTCGAAGACTACGCTTCTGGCAGCCTCCATCTTGCAGCATGTAGAAGAGAGTAGATTGAAGTCCTCCAAGTAGCATCGCATAGCATAATCCTACCTGGCGATCCCCTCCTCGTCGCCCTGTTAGAGAGCGATCACCGGGTTGTATCTGGCACTTGGAAGGGTGTGTTTTATTAAGTATCCAGTTCTAGTTGTCATAAGGTCAAGGTACAACTCCGGGTCGTCCTTTTACCGAGGGACACGGCTATTCGAATAGATAAACTTCCCTGCAGGGGTGCACCACATAACCCAACACGCTCGATCCCATTTGGCCGGACACACTTTTCTGGGTCATGCCCGGCCTCGTAAGATCAACGCGTCGCAGCCCCACCTAGGCTCAACCGAGAGGTCAACACGCCGGTCTAAACCTATGCGCGCAGGGGTCTGGGCCCATCGCCCTATGCACACCTGCATGTTGCGAGGGCGGCCGGAAGCAGACCTAGCCTAGTGGGCGTTCCAGTCCAATCCGACGCGCGCCGCTCCGTCGCTGACGTCAAGAAGAGCTTCGGCTGATACCACGACGTCGAGTGCCCATAACTGTTCCCGCGTAGCTGGTTAGTGCGTATAGACCAAATGGCCAGACTCAGATCAAATACCAAGATCTCGTTAAGCGTGTTAAGTATCTGCGAACGCCGACCAGGGCCAGGCCCACCTCTCTCCTAGGTGGTCTCAACCTGCCCTGTCGTTCCGCCACAAAGTAATAGTCGGGGGCCGTCAGGAACCCAGGCCCACCTCTACCGGGGTGGAGCCACCTGTCCTTTCAGCCCCCTCATCAGAATCACTTGCGGGTACTCCTCGAGCCGACCCGACTTTAGTCACCACATGTGTCATGTATATAATGTATATAGTATATACCCGTGATCACCTCCCGAAGTGATCACGGCCCAATAGTATAGCATGGCAGACGGACAAGAGTGTAGGGCCACTAATGGAACACTAGCATCCTATACTAAGCAGTAGGATAGCAGGTAAGGGTAACAACTGTAGCAACAATGACAGGCTATGCATCAGGATAGGATTAACGGAAAGAAGTAACATGCTACACTACTCTAATGCAAGCAGTATAGAGAAGAATAGGCGATATCTGGTGATCAAGGGGGGGGGGCTTGCCTGGTTGCTCTGGCAAGTAGGAGGGGTCGTCAACTCCGTAGTCGAACTGGGGGTCGCCGGTAGTCTCGGGGTCTACCGGAAAGAAGTAACGAAGGGGGAACACAATAAATAACAGAGCAATCAAAGCAACACAAAGCGTGACATGACAATACGCGGTGCTAGGTGTGCCCTAACGCGGTAGTAGGTGATACCGACGAAGGGGGGAACAACCGGGAAAGTATTCCCGATGTTTCGCATTTTCGGACAGATGAAACGGAGGGGGAAAGTTGCGAGTTCGATATGTTAGGGATGTGTGTCGGACGAACGGTCTGCGTATCCGGATTCGTCTCGTCGTTCTGAGCAACTTTCATGTATAAATTATTTTAATCCGAGTTACGGTTTATTCTATATGATTTTCTAAAGTTTTAGCAATATTCTGAAATTATTATTAATTCGAAATTAATTTGGAAAAATGCTATGCGTACCCAGCACAGGGTACACAGAAGTGTACCCAGGGGATGACAGATGGGCCAAGGGGGACCCAGTTGACCAGTCAAGGTTTGACTGGTCAACAGGTGGTGGGGCCCCTGTCATTGAGTCATCTAACTAATTACAGATTAGTTAGGCTAACTAAGTAATTAGTTTAGTTAACTATTTTAATTAAGTTAATTAATTAATCAACTAATTAAATAATTAATTTGTATAATATTATTCATTCATTTTATTTTTTTGAAAAAGGGGCGTGGGGCCCCTGGGTCAGTGGCCCAGGGGGCCAAAACAGGGGGCAGTGTAGCGGGCGTGTGCGGGGCAAAGCCCGCCCGGGCACAGGGGATGGCCGCGGGGCAAGGGCGGTCCCCGGCGGGGCGCAGGACGGCGGCGAGCCAGGTGGCTGCGGGCATGGCCAGGTGCGGGGCGCGGCACCGCGGGGCAGAGGCCGAGCCCCGGGGGAGCCGGTCGCGGAGCGGCGGAGGCGAAGCAGAGGCGGCCGCGGCGGCTCGGTGATGGAGGCGGGGCGGTTGGGGGCGACGGCGGCGGAGAACGCCGGCAGGCGAGCAGCGGTAGGCGGCGGGGGAGGCGCGGTGGCGCGGGGGGGGCACGAAACGGCGCGGGCGCGCGCTCTAGCAGCAGGGGGGCGGCGGCACGAGGAGCAGGGGGTTCGGCGACGCGCGGTCAGAGGCGTAGGCGGGCGTGCGGTCAAGAACAGCTCGTGCGGCAGCAGCAGCCTAGGGCAACGGCAACGGCCACTAGCAGGAGCCGTAGAGTAGCAGTAGTGGGTAGCAGCTAGCGGCAACAAGAAACAGCAGTAGCAACGGCTAGAGGTAGCAGTAGCAGTGCAAGGTAGAGCAGCAGCGCATAGCACGCACGCACATACCTACGTGTACGCCCGAGATCGGGCACTACGGTGAAGGCGGCCTACGGCGTCCAAATCGAACGGGAAAAAAAGGGATCCGAGGGAGGAGCTCACGCCGGGTCTTGTGGACGAGGTTAGGAGGTCGGGGGAGTCTCGGAGCAGCGGCAACGACGGCGAGGTGGTGGCGGCCGTGCAGAGAAGATGAAGATGAAGACGGCTACGCAGCGCCTCGGCTCGAATCGATGCCCGGAACGGATGAAGGCGACCTTGGCGGACCTCCTGGACGTGCTCCTGAGGGACGGCGAGGACGGTAGCCGCGGTAACAAGGGTGAGACAATGGTGACCGTAGAGCTTTCGAGCTCGAAAACGAGCAGATGAGGAGCGGGGCGAAGGGGGGTCCAGGAGGGGCTGGACGAGGTGGGGGCTAGGGTTTCGGTCGACGTAGTTATAAGCACAGGGAGGCGACGTGGAGGGCATCCACGGCCATGGCCGTCGTGGATGTGCGCCACGCACATCCTCTGTTCCTGTAGCGGGAGCTAGGGGAAGGTTTTGGTGGGCTGGGCGGTCTGGCCACTTATGGCCCAGTGGCACCTTAGTTTAGGCCCGTTTCGCTTTCTTTTCTTTTCTTTGCATTTTCAGATCCTATTTTGTATTAGGTTGGGCCATCAAATGATTTTTGTTATATATGAAACTTGCCATACAATTACTACGTAATATTTGTGAAAGCCACAAAAAGTTTGGAGCTTAACTAAACTCATTTGAATTTTGCTTAAATACAAATGGATTAAAAAGGCTGTTTTGGGCACTGCTTTAAATAGGTTAGGGGCAACTTAATATTCCAGATAATATTGGATTATTTATGAAAATTAGTTAGTGAATTATTGCAACCCAGCGAACGTTTTTGTTTTACCGTTTGCAGAAATAATAATTTGACTTTCTTTTAAATTTGAATTTGAATTCGGTTTGGATCAAAGTGAGGTTGAGAAATTTAATTGCGATGACATGCCACCATTAGTGTGTGGTTACTGTAGCTTAACTACCGGGGCGTTACAAATCTCCTCCACTACAAGAAATCTCGTCCCGAGATTGAAGGGGTGGTGTAAGGGGGGAGGCTAGGTTACGCAATCTCTAACGATTCTTCACGGTCTTGGTTGATCTTCTCGAAGAGGTCGATCCATTACGTTGATGTCTTCATTTCTCTGCTTCAGGTCATCATGATGAAGTTGTCGTCCTTTCTTCAACATCTTCACCGTACTTACGAAAGGGTAAGAAGGGAAAACTTTATAAGGACGGATTCTAACAAGATCGAGCATCAGACGGTTAACTCAGGGGAAGAAGCATAAGTATCTCTCGAATTGAAACTTAAGATGATATCGAGAGCAAAGTAAGGAGATATCATGGGAAGTTTCGAGCAGGCAGGCAATCGTTCGATGCCTGAAACAGGGCGTGAAAGGGGCTCAAAGCAATCGGGAATAAGTATTGCGTCTTATACCAGAATAGATCAATAGGCAGGTGGCCCGTGAGTTACATACAAAGTCAAGCACGAGGAATAACTTTGTCAACAGGGTGTACAGGAGAGTCAGGTTTCGATCCTGTGGAACTGTGGGTTATGGGCCCACCATGTGGGTTAAAAGTAGGAAGGGCGGAGACGTCTTGCGTGATCATGTAAGCAAGGCATGTCAGAGGATAGCCTGTCTTTTATGTCGGCAACAACATCGGTACCAAGGGCGAGGGACGAAGAGAACCATTTTCCTGCTCGTCGAAACGAGGCGGACCAATAGGCAAAGTTCTCGTCCATCGGTGGTTACCGGAATATCATCGACAATAGTAACAGGGTCTTACTGACAGAATTGTACACCGAGGTGTTTACATAAGCAGGAGAATATTACTGCTTAGATCATATAGATCACCAGAAAGGTTAAACCAAACAATGGAAAGGAAAATATGATTATCAGATTAAACAGAACAATGGAAAGGAAAATGTGTTTAAACACATATTTCAAGGGTATATCCTTCCCAAGGACAAGCAGAGCATGATATCCATGACAGGATATAATGTAGAAAACTCTTTAGGTACGGGAGAGAATTTTCATGACATTACCCATACAGCGGTGTTTGGATAATTGAGCAGGAAACATTTAGCATTGGGCTTCGAATGTTCCTGTTGAAAATCGGAGTACCATAGACATGCTTCGAGATAGCATTGACATGGTCAACAGGTGAAGATCAGACTTTGGGAACAAAAAGGATCCATCAGGAACAACTTATAGAATAAGTCTTACAATTTCCTCACGGAAGAATGACTAACCTTGCCAAAAAGGAAACTATAACAATAGGTCCTCCGGCCAGGTGTGCTAGGCATGACATCACCTTACCGGGCCATATAAAGACCAATGTTATAACTCTTGGAAATATGTTCCAACCATCATATCTGACCGAGATTCAGATCTGATTGGTGTCAGGATAACTCAGACTCAGGATGCCTGAGAAGAAAGGTGCAACACAAATTGTCGGAACGACATCGAAGATTCTCGGGAGATGAACTATGGAAGCGAGTTCCGAACAAGGGTTCATCATTAAATCAAGGAGAGGTGAGGAGGTGACTGATTGACTCAGCGACAATCCATTGAGATTTCCAAAAGATGGATTTCCACAACTATGTGAACAAGGAGATAACACTAACTAGATCGAATGACTTAATGATGTATGCTCGAGGAAAACATACACAGTTAAACATTGGTTGAAATGTGCACCCGAAACATGGGCTAGGTAGCACGATCAATGTTCGAATGATGATTCATTAAGCCATAGACGTAGAATGAAACTATAGACCAATAACTTCAAAGCAATAGGGTTGCTAGAAGTTTAGAATTTACACATCACAGACCATTTGTCAGTATTTCGTTTAGAAACCACACGGGGACCAAGAAAGAATGGTGATGGTGAGAAGTATCACTGTACCAAGAATTCTTAAGAGGTGGAGTAATGCTCACGACATTCTTGACATCAAAGATGGTAATACTCCACGGTAGAACATAACATAGGTTGGATAGCAGGGAAATCAAGATACAACACAAAATATGAACAAGTTTGTGTTGAGGGGAGGCAAGAATGTTGTCGATGATAACACAATTCATCGAGGGGCAAGGATGGTGTTTCTCATCCTGAATTTCGACACACAACTTCGAAGAAGTCAAATTGTTGACAATGATCACGACAAATTTGTCGAGAGGTTTCCAAGAAGATGTAATTGATCAACGATGACATCAAGTCTAAGGAATGATGAAAGCGAAATGTTATTGGAACCACGGGTAGGACACAATCTCGAAATCAAGTTTGCTATTCAAGGGGAAGTGATATGACGAGGAAGATCGACGCAAGGTTAGCTCACTGTCGAAATTTGTGCGCTGGGAAGGTCCAGGTAGCACAGTTAAAATCGGCACGATAATGACATAGCCGAGCAGGCTAGGAATGATTTGAAGGATTATTAAACTTGTAAGCAACAAAAATTACTTAGAGTTATTGAATCGGAGTGTGGAATTGATTCACTTATCGGTGTCCTTGAGGGGTTCTAACAACTCAGAACCCGTTGGAAAAATGGAATCGGCGAGAATATTAGTTGATGAAGAACTCATAAGAAGTTAAGTAGTTCCTTGGCATTCTCGAGATACCAGGGGGGGTAATACTCGACGACAGACCAAAGTAGAGGTTGGACGGGGGTATTGCTCTGCAGAGGACAAGTGCTTAAACTTGCACGAGAAATGGTATTTAAAAGGAGAACATGGTCAGAACCACGATTGAAAAGGCCAGATCCCAGATATAAGATGAACTTATACCCAGGGAATAATTAATTTAAGAGAAGATTTTAATTATAAGATCTACATCGTGCCCATGGGCATGAACGCAAAGTTCAAGGTCGACTCCCACTTCTTCAATGCATAACCTTTCATTCACTTCTCGCGTTTGATGAAGTTGCAGTGTTGAAAAAAAATTATCTAGCAAAATACCAGAAGAGTATGACTCATGAAAACTTTCGAGTTCACACATATTATGAAAGGCATAGGTTCAACCCATCGGGGCATCGTGGAAACATATACCACAAGCTTCAGGGGTAAATAACTCAAGCTCGATAGTAGAGCATGGGTGTCAAAACGAGAGGATACAGTTTACTAAAGGCATTATGTATCAGGGAAATAACTCACGAGGTGATTAAATATGAGGGCACTGTCGGATAATAATCTAACAAAGGATTTGGTGGTCCACAAGGGATCAGATGTGAGCATCGGTACTCAACTAGAGGAAGAAAGAATGCAAGGGGATCAGATTATAGAAACAACTGGCTAACTCAAAGCTCAAATGCAAAGGAATTATGATTTATCAAGGGATCAGAAGCAAACGCTCTGATTAAGGATGGATAAGTTGAATAGCCTTAGGGGTACGATCGATGGCAATTCAATTGGTCGATACTAGCTCATGTCTAAAATGACGTCTGAGGTGAAAGGATGAATTCTAGGATCTGATTGAGGATTGCGAGCATTCGCAATATATTGAATCAAGGGACTTAGAATGATAGTGACAAAGAATGTCAATGGAGATTACCAGAAATACGGAATTAACCATAATGCTGGAAGGCAAGAATTTCAAGAGCAATAGGCTCCTGAGGATTTTCGGAAGATCGAATAGTATTTTGAAGACTATTGTGAAATACATGAATCAACTGGGGATGAGTCGATACTCGGTAGGTGCGAGTAATTATCCGTATGGGTATTTCTGCGGCAAGGAACTACAAGGCAGTGGTACAAGGGATTCTTAAAAAGCCGGAGAGCAATTCGATGTATCTGGTAATAACAAGAGAAACTCAGAGTAATTGTATGAACAACAAGTGTATGTTGTTATCCATATGGATATATCGGTAGTAGGGAATTGAAAAGGCAGAGGGCACAAGGGTCTCGGGAATGATCGAAGAGTATCTTCAACATCTTCTGGTGCAGTCGGCGACCATCTGTGATAAAGGGCTCTCCGGGAGAAAGTATTTATGAGAACCTACAGTTAGTCCTTTTAGCAAAATCATTTAACCCGAATAGGAGAGAGTTCAGAGTCCCAGAGTATAGACAAGGAGTAAAGGATCCTAATACCACCCAATGGCGATGTGGGCCCGTAAGCCACACAGCCATGTTAGTAAAACAGTTTTCACTGACTAGACTCAACTTCGGCCAAGGAGTTGGAAAGGGGGATTCCTACAGGCAGTTGGCTCTGATACCAACTTGTGACGCCCCCGATTTGACCGTACACTAATCATGCACGCAAATGTGTACGATCAAGATCAGGGACTCACGGGAAGATATCACAACACAACTCTATAACATAAATAAGTCATACAAGCATCATAATACAAGCCAGGGGCCTCGAGGGCTCGAATACAAGTGCTCGATCATAGACGAGTCAGCGGAAGCAACAATATCTGAGTACAGACATAAGTTAAACAAGTTTGCCTTAAGAAGGCTAGCACAAAGTAGCAACGATCGAAAAGGCAAGGCCTCCTGCCTGGGACCTCCTAACTACTCCTCGAAGCCGAACTCCACGTAGAATCATCCTCGGGATCTCTAGCTCCTGGACTCCAGCATCTGGTTGCGACAATCAGGTATAGAAAGGGGAAAAGAGGGAGAAAAGCAACCGTGAGTACTCATCCAAAGTACTCGCAAGCAAGGAGCTACACTACATATGCATGGGTATATGTGTAAAGGGCCATATCGGTGGACTGAACTGCAGAATGCCAGAATGAGAGGGGGATAGCTAATCCTGTCGAAGACTACGCTTCTGGCAGCCTCCATCTTGCAGCATGTAGAAGAGAGTAGATTGAAGTCCTCCAAGTAGCATCGCATAGCATAATCCTACCCGGCGATCCCCTCCTCGTCGCCCTGTTAGAGAGCGATCACCGGGTTGTATCTGGCACTTGGAAGGGTGTGTTTTATTAAGTATCCAGTTCTAGTTGTCATAAGGTCAAGGTACAACTCCGGGTCGTCCTTTTACCGAGGGACACGGCTATTCGAATAGATAAACTTCCCTGCAGGGGTGCACCACATAACCCAACACGCTCGATCCCATTTGGCCGGACACACTTTTCTGGGTCATGCCCGGCCTCGTAAGATCAACACGTCGCAGCCCCACCTAGGCTCAACCGAGAGGTCAACACGCCGGTCTAAATCCTATGCGCGCAGGGGTCTGGGCCCATCGCCCTATGCACACCTGCACGTTGCGAGGGCGGCCGGAAGCAGACCTAGCCTAGCAGGCGTTCCAGTCCAATCCGGCGCGCGCCGCTCCGTCGCTGACGTCAAGAAGAGCTTCGGCTGATACCACGACGTCGAGTGCCCATAACTGTTCCCGCGTAGCTGGTTAGTGCGTATAGACCAAATGGCCAGACTCAGATCAAATACCAAGATCTCGTTAAGCGTGTTAAGTATCTGCGAACGCCGACCAGGGCCAGGCCCACCTCTCTCCTAGGTGGTCTCAACCTGCCCTGTCGTTCCGCCACAAAGTAATAGTCGGGGGGCCGTCAGGAACCCAGGCCCACCTCTACCGGGGTGGAGCCACCTGTCCTTTCAGCCCCCTCATCAGAATCACTTGCGGGTACTCCTCGAGCCGACCCGACTTTAGTCACCACATGTGTCATGTATATAATGTATATAGTATATACCCGTGATCACCTCCGAAGTGATCACGGCCCAATAGTATAGCATGGCAGACGGACAAGAGGTAGGGCCACTAATGGAACACTAGCATCCTATACTAAGCAGTAGGATAGCAGGTAAGGGTAACAACTGTAGCAACAATGACAGGCTATGCATCAGGATAGGATTAACGGAAAGAAGTAACATGCTACACTACTCTAATGCAAGCAGTATAGAGAAGAATAGGCGATATCTGGTGATCAAGGGGGGGGGCTTGCCTGGTTGCTCTGGCAAGTAGGAGGGGTCGTCAACTCCGTAGTCGAACTGGGGGTCGCCGGTAGTCTCGGGGTCTACCGGAAAGAAGTAACGAAGGGGGAACACAATAAATAACAGAGCAATCAAAGCAACACAAAGCGTGACATGACAATACGCGGTGCTAGGTGTGCCCTAACGCGGTAGTAGGTGATACCGACGAAGGGGGGAACAACCGGGAAAGTATTCCCGATGTTTCGCATTTTCGGACAGATGAAACGGAGGGGGAAAGTTGCGAGTTCGATATGTTAGGGATGTGTGTCGGACGAACGGTCTGCGTATCCGGATTCGTCTCGTCGTTCTGAGCAACTTTCATGTATAAATTATTTTAATCCGAGTTACGGTTTATTCTATATGATTTTCTAAAGTTTTAGCAATATTCTGAAATTATTATTAATTCGAAATTAATTTGGAAAAATGCTATGCGTACCAGCACAGGGTACACAGAAGTGTACCCAGGGGATGACAGATGGGCCAAGGGGGACCCAGTTGACCAGTCAAGGTTTGACTGGTCAACAGGTGGTGGGGCCCCCTGTCATTGAGTCATCTAACTAATTACAGATTAGTTAGGCTAACTAAGTAATTAGTTTAGTTAACTATTTTAATTAAGTTAATTAATTAATCAACTAATTAATAATTAATTTGTATAATATTATTCATTTATTTTATTTTTTTGAAAAAGGGGCGTGGGGCCCCTGGGTCAGTGGCCCAGGGGGCCAAAACAGGGGGCAGTGTAGCGGGCGTGTGCGGGGCAAAGCCCGCCCGGGCACAGGGGATGGCCGCGGGGCAAGGGCGGTCCCCGGCGGGGCGCAGGACGGCGGCGAGCCAGGTGGCTGCGGGCATGGCCAGGTGCGGGGCGCGGCACCGCGGGGCAGAGGCCGAGCCCCGGGGGAGCCGGTCGCGGAGCGGCGGAGGCGAAGCAGAGGCGGCCGCGGCGGCTCGGTGATGGAGGCGGGGCGGTTGGGGGCGACGGCGGCGGAGAACGCCGGCAGGCGAGCAGCGGTAGGCGGCGGGGGAGGCGCGGTGGCGCGGGGGGGCACGAAACGGCGCGGGCGCGCGCTCTAGCAGCAGGGGGGCGGCGGTGCGAGGAGCAGGGGGTTCGGCGACGCGCGGTCAGAGGCGCAGGCGGGCGTGCGGTCAAGAACAGCTCGTGCGGCAGCAGCAGCCTAGGGCAACGGCAACGGCCACTAGCAGGAGCCGTAGAGTAGCAGTAGTGGGTAGCAGCTAGCGGCAACAAGAAACAGCAGTAGCAACGGCTAGAGGTAGCAGTAGCAGTGCAAGGTAGAGCAGCAGCGCATAGCACGCACGCACATACCTACGTGTACGCCCGAGATCGGGCACTACGGTGAAGGCGGCCTACGGCGTCCAAATCGAACGGAAAAAAAAGGGATCCGAGGGAGGAGCTCACGCCGGGTCTTGTGGACGAGGTTAGGAGGTCGGGGGAGTCTCGGAGCAGCGGCAACGACGGCGAGGTGGTGGCGGCCGTGCAGAGAAGATGAAGATGAAGACGGCTACGCAGCGCCTCGGCTCGAATCGATGCCCGGAACGGATGAAGGCGACCTTGGCGGACCTCCTGGACGTGCTCCTGAGGGACGGCGAGGACGGTAGCCGCGGTAACAAGGGTGAGACAATGGTGACCGTAGAGCTTTCGAGCTCGAAAACGAGCAGATGAGGAGCGGGGCGAAGGGGGGTCCAGGAGGGGCTGGACGAGGTGGGGGCTAGGGTTTCGGTCGACGTAGTTATAAGCACAGGGAGGCGACGTGGAGGGCATCCACGGCCATGGCCGTCGTGGATGTGCGCCACGCACATCCTCTGTTCCTGTAGCGGGAGCTAGGGGAAGGTTTTGGTGGGCTGGGCGGTCTGGCCACTTATGGCCCAGTGGCACCTTAGTTTAGGCCCGTTTCGCTTTCTTTTCTTTTCTTTGCATTTTCAGATCCTATTTTGTATTAGGTTGGGCCATCAAATGATTTTTGTTATATATGAAACTTGCCATACAATTACTACGTAATATTTGTGAAAGCCACAAAAAGTTTGGAGCTTAACTAAACTCATTTGAATTTTGCTTAAATACAAATGGATTAAAAAGGCTGTTTTGGGCACTGCTTTAAATAGGTTAGGGGCAACTTAATATTCCAGATAATATTGGATTATTTATGAAAATTAGTTAGTGAATTATTGCAACCCAGCGAACGTTTTTTGTTTTACCGTTTGCAGAAATAATAATTTGACTTTCTTTTAAATTTGAATTTGAATTCGGTTTGGATCAAAGTGAGGTTGAGAAATTTAATTGTGATGACATGCCACCATTAGTGTGTGGTTACTGTAGCTTAACTACCGGGGCGTTACACTACAGCCCGGATTCACACGCTGATGACCGACATGTTCGATGTTGTTTCATGTATGCTTGTCCCCGTAAGTTAGTGCCACTTTGGGTTCACGACTAGTCATATCGGCCCGGGTTCTCTGTCATATGGATGCTAGCGACACTATCATATGCGTGAGCCAAAAGGCGCAAACGGTCCCGGGCCAGGTAAGACGGCACCCGTGGGAATACCGTGCGTGAGGCCGCAAAGTGATATGATGTGTTACATGCTAGATCGGTGTGACTTAGGATCGGGGTCCTGACACATCCCCTCTGTGTGGGTGGTCATCCCGCCGCCGGGGAGAACCGTACCGACTACGAGGCAAATCATCACGACGTCGGGGGTAATCATCATGACGACATGGAGAATCATCATGACTACATGTCGAATCATCACGTCGATGAGAAGGATTCCTTTTTTCGTGGCAAGTAATCGTCCCGACCGCGGGGGGCATCTCTATGCCCCCGCGGCGAGACATCATCGCGGTGCCAAGGAGAATCCAGTCGACGCCATAGTGAAGGATCATCACGCCGCCGAGGAGGGTCCTCTCGGCAACGCGGCAATGGCTCACGCCAAGCCACCTCCCGACTGTCGACCCTGTGATCGTTGGACTGTTGAGGATGCGATGAAGCCACTGTTGGCACTTGGCTCTCAGTTCCACCAGGAACCTGGCTACAAGAAGCCAGCCGGTCACAAGACTGAGAAATGGGTGTGTTCTGCGTCACTACAGCCTTTAGGTAGTTTGAGACCTGTCAAATTCCTTCAGCTATGACTCCGTCTCTAGGTTATTGGACCACCTCGAGTATGTTTTAGAAAATGGTAATCATATATTTCCAAAATATTGAGCATTATATAACAAATGTTCCTGTATGCAAAAAAGGTATATTGTGCACGGAAAAAGTAGACATTAAAACAACATAAGTTTTAGATAAATGTTAATCATGTATTTAAAAAAATTAAGACATAAACAATGTTCCTAATGTGTACCAAAAATGTACAAAGGACAACAAAGAAAACCAATAGAAACCAAAAGAGGTAAACAAAAAATAGAAACGGAAAAAAAGGAAGAACGAAAGAAAAGCAATAAATCAGTGGAATAACAAAAAAACAAAGAATAAAGAAAGAAAATAAAAAACTATAAAAACCGTTAGAGAAACGAAAATATGGGTAAAACAACAGAATAAACAGGAAGGAAATAAATGTAGTATTACTTAACTCATTACGTAGGTAGGTTTAGCATTTTTGAACAAAAAATTGTCAACAAAGATGATAAAGTTTGTTATTTTTATTTCTTTTTTCTTTACAATCAAACCCATTTTGTATAATTTGTTAGAGAAAATTGCATGACCATTTTCTAAAACAGGTTCATGGTACAAAAAGTAACTGTGAAACACAAGGAAAAATATGAAAACATTTAAAAATGAAAAGACTACTCCCTCCGTTTTTAAATATAAGTTTTTCTAGAGATTTCAATACATGTAGTCCGTATTGAAATCTTTAAAAAAACTTATATTTAGAAACGGAGGGAGTCTAAAATAAAAAGGGAATACAATTCAAATTGGTCAAAAAAAAATCGGAATTGTTGGACAGCAAGAATATGGACTCGGGCTCAAGCCATATTATATGGTGAACTTTTTAAATATAGACTAAAGTATTTTAGACACATACTGAACCCTTTATTCATAAATCATGAAGTCTTTTTAAGTAGTTTTTTTCATTTTACTAGATTCTTATATATTGAAAGTCCTAAAAAAGATCAAAACAGACGGCTTTTTGGAAGAAAACCGATTGAAAAACCAAACTAACAAAAGAAAACTGGTCGATAGAGCGTGGCAGCGTATCGACAGAATGAGCTGGGGCCTATTACGCATATACCTGCATGGAGGCTCATCTACTTGACACTCACGAGCGTCAAGCAGGAGGTCTCTCTTTCAAAGGGATCCTTCGTGTTGGTTTAAGAATGCAATGAAAAACCTCAAATGTGTTTCAAAAAAACATCAAATAGTGGTAAAAAGAAACACGCTTCTGTCAATAAAACATATGAATATTCTGACAATGGATTGATTAAGGTAATGCAGATTATAGCTAAAAGCCCAGATTTCTGTTGATGCGATGTGCCATGTCAAACATACTTGTAAGTAAACAAGGATTTTCGTGGCCCACCACGGTGCTAAAATACAAAGCCTCAGAAAGTTGTCAATGGACGACAACACGATTATGCTGCATAATTTTTTTGGAGGTCTGTGAGAAATTTTTGAACGATTATTTAAATTATTTTAAAGATCGTGAGTAGCCTGTATTGACTTTTCGGAAGTTCATTCCTAAATTTTGGAAGTTCATAAATTTTATTAGAAGATCATGATATAAGTCTGTCCAAACATGTTCACTATTTCTGAAAGCTCATAAACATTTGTTTGACAGTTCATAAAAAACTTGAATTTCATTCCCAAAGTGTTGATATTTTTTGTTCAAGTCTCGGAAAACGTTTGTGAGTTTGAAAAAGTCTTTATGGAATTTTTGAATTGTTATTCTGATTATTTTAAAGTTCATGAAAAGTGTGTATCGATTTTTTAGAATTTCATGCTAAAGTTCATAAAAATCATTACAAGTGCATAGTATAAGGTTTTCTAAATTTGTTCTCGGTTTCTAAACACAAAAACTTGAAATGTCATTTCCAAAGTGTTGAATTATTTGGAAGTCCCATAAAATTGTAGAAACTTCATTGATTCATCTGTGTATGTGTGTACAACGGCATGCTCAACCAGTGTTGTTCTACAAGGGAAAGTAGGAAGAGGTTTCCAACATCACTCTT
The DNA here is from genome assembly GCF_018294505.1 of Triticum aestivum. NCBI lineage: Eukaryota > Viridiplantae > Streptophyta > Magnoliopsida > Poales > Poaceae > Triticum > Triticum aestivum. The sequence continues at coordinate 91,350,087 of NC_057814.1, read as the reverse complement.
CTCTGATGGTTCATCGAAAAGGGAAAGTATAAGATTAACCCTATGCTATCCATGGAATATGTTATTGTGATTAAAATGTTGATGTCACTCCTTACAAAAAAAGTATCAGAAAAAATGATAAAGTTTCTAATTTTATTTTTTATTTCTTTACAATCAAATTTTTTTGTATAATTTGTTGAAAAAAGAATTAAATGAGCATTTTTTAACATAATTTCATAGTAGAATATTTAATTGTGAAACAGAAGCAAAAATAAAAATAAAATAAATAAAATATTTTAAACATGAAATAACTCTAAATAAAATAAAAGGGGAATAAATTCAAATTGGTTAAAAATATTCTTGCTGTTCTTGCGGTTTTGATTATTTTACCCCTTCTGAGTAGCTGATTGGCTTCATGGTTCTGCTCTGTGGAGTCTGTCATCCTCTTTCCATCCCACACCGATTGGATATGTCCATCAACTAGAGCATGGGGGTAATCTCAGTTTGTCCATGCTTGATTTGGAGGTGTTCACACCTCACACCCTGTTGGAAAATCAGGATTGCTCTGTCATCTGTCATGCCCTCCACGGCATTAGAAGTTGGGTCCATCTCTAAATGTAGTCGTGAGTGGTTTCATTGGGCTCTTGCACACATGGCATTAGTTCCTGGTAACTTCGGGGCGTTTGTATGTGCCCTCAAAATTCTTGAAAAACACATCCTCCAGCTCTCTGTAGGTATAAATGTTGTTCTCCAGCATATTGTTAAGACATCCCCAATTTGATCCTTGTAGGTATAGAGAGGGTTCCACATAGCGACGTTCTCTTTGCCCCGTCCAATACGCACGACCACTAGATAGTCAGAAAGCCAAGTTTCGGGCTTTGTGTTTCCATCACATTTCATGTTTCCCAACCCATCCAGAATCGGTCGGGGACAGGGGTTGTACGGAATTGCTTACTGAAGCATAATGGGCCTGAAGATCCCGATCCACTCAGCCTGTCATGCTCCACTTCATTCCTCGCGGCTCGTGCGTGATCTACATGGTTTTGTACCAAGGTTCCACATGCATCGTAATGCGGGTCATCTCGTTGGTGCGGAGAATCAACCCATCTCCTGGGTGAATCCCACGACGTCATTATATCTACGAGGTTGGTCATCCCCTCCTCTGTGTGGGTGGTCATCCTGCCGGCGGGGACAACCACCCCCGATTGCGAGGCAAATCATCATGACGTCGGGGGTAATCATCATGATGACATGGAGAATCATCACATCGACGAGAAGGATTCCTCTTTCTTCGTGGAAAGTAACCGTCTCGACCGCGGGGAGCATCTCTATGCCCCTGCGGCGTGACGTCATCACGGTGCCAAGGAGAATCCACTCGGCGCCATGGTGAAGGATCATCACGCCACTGAGGAGGGTCATCTCGGCGACGCGGCAATGGCTCACGCCAAGCCACCTCCCGACTGTCAGCATTGTGACCGTCCAATTGTTGAGGATGCGATGAAGCCATGGTTAGCATCCGGCTCTGGGTTCCACCAGGAACCCGGCTACGAGAAGCCAACCGGTCACAAGACTGAGAAATCAGCGTGTTCTGCGCGACTGCAGCCTTCAGGTAGTTTGAGACCTATCGAAGCCAGCCGGTCACAAGACTGAGAAATCAGCATGTTCTGCGACTGCAGCCTTCAGGTAGTTTGAGACCTATCGAAGCCAGCCGGTCACAAGACTGAGAAATCAGCGTGTTCTGCGACTGCAGCCTTCAGGTAGTTTGAGACCTATCGAAGCCAGCCGGTCACAAGACTGAGAAATCAGCGTGTTCTGCGCGACTGCAGCCTTCAGGTAGTTTGAGACCTATCGAAGCCAGCCGGTCACAAGACTGAGAAATCAGCGTGTTCTGCGCGACTGCAGCCTTCAGGTAGTTTGAGACCTATCGAAGCCAGCCGGTCACAAGACTGAGAAATCAGCGTGTTCTGCGCGACTGCAGCTTTCAGGTAGTTTGAGACCTGTCGAATTTCTTCAGCTATGACTCCGTCTCTAGGTTATTGGACCGGCTCTGGCAATCTCGTCGCAGCCGAGACATTTTCAGTCGGGGTGTGAAGGACTCAAAGATCACTGGTTTCTCCGACTACAAAGTTATTGTTGATTTCACGCCCATGTCGAATGACATATCAAGCCGGCTGCTGATGTTGCTCAAGTATGTTTTAGAAAATGGTAATCATATATTTCCAAAATATTGAGCATGTATATAACAAATGTTCCTGATGTGTGCAAAAAAAGTACAGTGTGTATGAAAAAAAGTAGACATCAAAACAACATAAGTTTTAAACAAATGTTAATCATGAAATTGACATTTTCTAAAAATAAGTTCACAGTACAAAAAGTAACTGTGAACACAAGGAAAATAAAAAACATTTAAAAATGAAAAGATTACTCCCTCCGTTTCTAAATATTAGTTTTTTTAGAGATAAATATAAGCCCTCTAAAAAGACTTATATTTAGAAACGGAGGAAATATAAAAGAAAAAGGGAATACAATTCAAATTGGTCAAAGAATCGGAATTGCTGGACGACAAGAATATGAACTCGGGCTCCCGCCGTCAGTGGTTGACACGGAGAAGGAAGGCCGACTAATGCAGGCACTCGGACACTCCATCGCTATAAGAAGAGAGGCACCAAAGGAACCAGGGCATCAATCAATCCATCGAGGCAACACCAATCGATCAGAAACATCATCGCCAACGAGGGCAAGTCAAGATGGCGAGCGGCAGGAGGGATCTCGCCGCGGCGACGATCACGCTAGCCGTGCTGCTCGTGCTCTTCTTGCCTAGCAGCGCCGCCGCCGCCGTCCCCAGCATCGACGCCACGCGGACGCGCCACCTGCCGCTGCGACACGGACTGCTGCGCGGCCCGGAGAGTGTCGCCTTCGACGCCAAAGGCAACGGCCCGTACAGCGGCGTGTCCGACGGCCGCGTGCTTAAGTGGAACGGCGACGCGCTCGGCTGGTCGACGTACACCTACAACCCCGACTACAGCAGCGAGGCGTGCACGGCGTCTCTCCTTCGCCCGGAGACTGCCACCGAGGGCCACTGCGGCCGGCCGCTCGGTCTGCGGTTCCACCTCAAGTCCGGGTACCTCTACGTGGCCGACGCCTACAAGGGACTCATGCGGGTCGCGCCGGGCGGCGGGGAGGCCACTGTGCTTGTCACGGAGGTTGATGGCGTACCTCTCCGCTTCACCAACGGGGTGGACATCGACCAGGTAACCGGCGAGGTCTACTTCACAGACAGCTCCATGAACTTCAATAGGTCGCAACATGAGATGGTCACAAGAACCGGAGACTCGACGGGTCGGCTACTGAGGTATGACCCTCGGACAGGAAAGGCCGTCGTGCTCCAGGCCGACATCACTTACCCCAATGGCCTCGCCATCAGCGCTGATCGAACACATCTTATCATCTCATCGACTGGGCCGTGTAAGCTGCTACGATACTGGATCAAGGGCTCCAAGGCGGGCACCATGGAGCTATTCGCCGACCTCCCAGGCTATCCAGACAATGTGAGGCCCGACAAAAAAGGAGGATATTGGGTGGCACTACACCGTGAGAAAGCTGAGCTCCCCTTCGGCGTTGATAGCCACCTGCTAGCACTGAGGATCGATGCGGACGGAAAAATAATCGAGGAGATGCGGGGACCCAAGAGCGTGAGGCCGACCGAGGTCGTGGAGAGGAAAGGTGGCAGATTGTTCATGGGATCCGTCAAGCTTCACTATGTGTCCGTCGTCACACGCAAATAGATAGATCAATTAGTAGATATATGTGAATTAAGGATTTTTGTAGAACTTACTCTCTTTATTAATGTTATTATTTTATTGTTTTGTCGTATTTTAGTTGTAAAATCTATTTTGGTAAGTCAAGCTTTCTGTTGTTAAGTGGAGATTTCTGTTGGACAATGATGATGTATTTTTTAGTATAACGTATCAAATTATCTTTGTTTAAGCACTATATAGGAAAGTACAGTTGCAAGTTGCAAAGAACCGAAGACACAAAAGGCACTAGCATTGTAGTGATAAATTGCTCACACAAATAAGACGATCTAGAGAGGTTACAAGTTAATACTCACAAAAACGAAAACAATCCAATCTTATACAAAAGGAAAAGGATTTGGTGAGAGAAATCAACTTCGTACACGATTTCATTCAGATCAAGAAAAGTCAGTCAAGTCAGTTCACAGAGAACACAAGACAAAACATGTTGCACAAGAACATCACAGTTCTTAGATACACTACAAAAGAATCGTCACATTATTCTTCACCGCCACACCAATGACCATGAATAATCCAGTCTCCAGATGTATACACAGACTCACCTGCACAGACGAAAAACACCATATACAAAATACACAAGCGCCTACACGGATCGATCCGACGAACCAACTCCTTTTCTCCCCATCAACCAACGGCCATGTCACTCCTTCCTACTTGAGCTACAAAGCCGTCACAATGGCAGCCAAGAAAAATGAACATGGGCAGAACCAAGTATCGATGTTGTGAAGTTTATGAATGTTGCTACTTGTCAGTTGGCCTCAGGGTTTTTCTGTTGAAGCCTATGAGGAACAACACATACAACCGTGGGCTCGTCATTTCAGAAAATACTCGTGCAGAAGTTTATTATTACTGTTGCAGCTTAACAAATGAATCACCAATGCATATCACATCTACAACTTGATTAACTAGAACCCGAAGCGCCATAGTCCAGATTTTGTATGATCTATGCTGGACCGGACCTGAGCGCGTAATCAAGATCAGCTATGAGGTCATCCACATCCTCAATACCCACCGATATCCGTACTAGATCATCAGTCAACCCACGCTCCTCTCGCACCGAGGAAGGGATGCTCGCGTGCGACATGAAGCAGGGCAAGCTTATGAGTGACTTCACACTTCCTGCATCGGCATGTAGATTCAGTGAGCAAGAATGAGCAAAACTGCACAAGGCTCTGAAACTACCTCGAAGACACTAGTATGATAATGGATCAGCTTTGTAGAGGTTTTCTAACTGGAGTATGTTGGATGATAAAATTGATACAGTAGTAAGGTGATTCCTGGAAGGAGGGTGGAGGCGTGGAGCAGGTACAAAAGAATGCTTACCGAAGCTAACTGTTACGTTGAAGTACTTGGTTGTCTCAACAACATGCTTTGAGAGAGACAATGAACCAGTTTGGAAACTGAGGACAGAGCCCGCTCCCTTTGCCTGCACAGGAAGCAAATGCAAGAACATATTAGAAAGTGTTCTGGAAGACCTGAAGGCTGGAGAATCACTAAAGCTGCTTAATGCAGCCAACATGAAAACCGGTAAGCACCTGAGAGTAGTGTAAAGATCGGCCAGGATGATCAGGAAGTCCAGCATAATTCACTTGCTTGACCCTTGGATGAGAAGCTAAGAATTCAGCAATCTTCTGGGCATTATCCTACCAATAATAAAGTCAACATCAGCGTCCTAAGAAAATGTCCATAACAAATGAAATGAATCAGAACTATACGAAGTTGCTAGCAGCATTTTATGAACCCTCAAAAAATTTCAAAAACCAATATGTAGTACAGCAAACAAGTTATTTTATCACAACAAAGTTCCACCTGTTGCTTTTCCACCCGTAAGGCCATGGTTTTGATCCCTCTCAAGCAAAGCCAACAATCAAAAGGTGCCAAACCAGAACCTTCAGCGTTTTGTAGAAATGCAATCTCCTTAGCCAAGCTGTTAGCAGTTGGAACAAGTATTAATTTGAGAGATCATAGCTATTTCAACTAACTCTATAAATTTGAAGGAGCATTTAGTAGCCATATTCAGTAAGAAACAGAGAAACAGCCTGTTAGTGTTTAAGCCAGCAGCTCAGAAGCATTCATGTCACACAGTAATTAACAGGGAACAGGTAATAGAGTTTATTTGGAAAAAAATGGTAGCAAGAAGTAGCGTTTACCAGGGACACAGACACGTAACTATGATTATATTATACAAACATTCAAGGATGAAAAATATTTATAATTCAAAAGAGTCAGCATGGTTATTAGTGATGACAAAGATGACCCAAGAACAGACCTTTCACCCTTTACAGCAAGAATTCCAGCCATAAGATCACTGTGTCCAGCTATAAATTTGGTAGCTGAGTGCATCACAATATCTACACATAAGACAATAGATTGTCGTGAATTAGACTAAAATAATATGCATGAGATGATATGGTGTTGTTTTTATTTAAGTGATTAAATGATTCTATACCTGCTCCAAGTTCTATAGGCCAGGATAGCACTGGAGACATGATACTGTTGTCCACCAAAACAAGTGCACCATGAGAATGAGCTATCTCTGAGATTTTCTGTGAAGTACAAAAAACACTGGAGAGGGTAAGAATGTTACCTAAGAGTGTGTATCTGGATTAATCAAAAAACACTGGACTGAAATACATACATCAACACCATTACCTTTATATCAGTAATTTGTTGACGAGGATTGGTGGGACTTTCAAGCCAAACTAGTCTAGTCAAGGGTCCGATTGCAGCAGTCACGTCGTTAATTTTAGTTGTATCGACCCGTCTATCATGTCACAATGCATATGATACTTGTAAGTGAGCGAGAGAAAAACAGCAAGAGAATGGTTCCACTAAAAAAAGGAAGAACTAACTTTACTACAATTCCATTTCTTGGGACAACTTGTGAGAGCAGACGATCAGAGCCACCATATATGTCCTCTCCAGCAACTATTTCTTGTCCTAAGAATTGTGCGTTTGACCAATGAATTCATTAAGTGCATACAACGATAATAGGCCTGAAATACGATCGTAAGAAAGTAAATGTCAGCCACTTACCAGCCTGAAGGAGGTGTGTTACTGCAGCCAGTGATGCCATCCCACTAGTGAAGCAGAATGCTTGGTCTGCCTTCTCGAGCTTAGCCATAAGGCTGAATGTGTGATAAAATTTATCAATACCACTGAACAATGGATATATTTACACCGCATACAGTAAATAAAAATAAGCAGTAGACTGAGAGTGACCTCTGGAGAACATCACGAGTAGGGTTGCCACTTCTAGTATAATCATAAGCTCCATTAACGGTTGCTGAAGGCTGGAAAGTAACATTTAGGGGTAAGCTACTAGGAAACAAGGGTGCAAACTATGGGCCAGACTAAACTAGGTATACACTATAGTTCTTCAGTCAAACCGAATAACAACTGTTCCAAGACAATTTAACAGTAGTGATATTTTCATACTACAATTCCTATATAAATAAAAATATGATGATAAGGAAAAATGTGTCAAGTTCATTCAGTAGTTAGACCGTAGCATTGTTTCGAGGGACAAACAAGAAAAAGATGTAATTAACAAAATCAAGATAAGATACGATGAATTACTACAACTAGGTAATTCGGTTTGCCAACTAAAATTTCAGCAACCCGGTATACATGATGGGTAACATTTAAGCACAATGTCTCCTCTGGTCTGGTCTACTAGAATTCTTCAGACTTCCAGGCGATTGAGATTTGTCTTACAAAATGATTAACAATCAAACAATTGCAACCAACCAAAAGGTTCCAGACATGCTTGAGAACTCAATTCCAAACGATAGAAATGCACCAAACCGCTAAACTGCCAACCGTTTAGGCTTGGTACCACCAGCACCTCCTAATATGAAATATCATCATCATAACTAGTACTCCTCCGTATACGCAAAAAAAAAAAAACCAGTACTCCTCCGTAAAGAAATATAAGAGCGTTTAGATCATGCTCTTATATTTCTTTACTGAGGGAGTAACAATGTGCTCTCAAACAGCAATAAAGCACATTGAGAAAGCATTGATGGAATTTACTTCTACACAGTTGCCAGATGCCACCATCTGTTGGCAACCCTAGTTACCTGCTTGAAGGTGGCCGTCTGGTACAGCGGCGTGCTGAGAGCCCCATACTTGTCGAACGAGTTCTCGAAGCTGGTCAGTATCGTGGCCACGCTCGGCTCCTTCCTCTCCAAACCTAGAATCACAAAACATTACACACTAATTCCACCAGAGAGCACAAGGCCCCATCTTATCTTATACGTACAAATCCAAGCTAAACCCGCTCAAACCCACCGTCGCCCGAGGACTCGACGGCCCCAAGCGCCTCCAACGAGACCGCGGACGCGCTCAGGTCGCGCTCGGAGTCGCCGGAGGGCCCGGCGATCGCCGCCGGGGCCGCCGCCATGCGGTGGGCGAGCGCGAGGCGCGGGTAGGCGGGGCGGGGCGTATGGGCGGAGCTGGGGCTAGGGTTTGGGCACGGGAGGGAGGAGGGCGGGCTGGAGTGGAGGAGGAAGAGGCGGGTGGCGGCGGCGGCGGCCATGGTTGGACAGAGTGGGGAAGCGGGAGCTGGTTTGATAGCGAAGTGGCACCGGGTCGGGAGGGCTGACGGGTGGGGTATTGTGGTCAGTGGGACGGATCATTGATGCTTTTGAGGATTTGGGTATCGCGTCTAGATTCATTGGATCGGCTTTTCAGTTGGCTCACGGGTAAAATGGGCTGCGCGGGTGCGCGTACCGTGCACGATCGGTATTGGTGAGAATGCAAA
>NC_057814.1:91022826-91040990 GCF_018294505.1 Triticum aestivum | reverse complement strand
GGACAGGTGGCGGGCGCTGGTTCGCCGGGCGCGGCGGTGCGTTTGTCCGGCGGGCGCTGGACGCGTCGGCCCGCGGAGAGGGGAATTTCTCTAGGGTTGATCTGTGATTCATTTTTCGGGATGCCCACATATAAATAGGTAGAGGGAGCTAGGAGGCTCCAAATGAGGTGCGGTTTTCGCCCACACGATCGTGATCGAACGACCTAGAGCATGGAAGAGAGTTTGGTGGGTTTTTGGCTGGTTTTAAAGGGGTTTTTTGTTGGACACTCAAATGGACTTTGCGGATGCCCGGTTAACCGTTGGAGTAACAAATGACCTCCGAATGGAACGAAACTTGACCGGTAGTCTCCGGGTGGTATATTAAGGCCACTTGACAAGCCTCGGTCCATTCCGAGAAAGTTTGACACACGCACACGAAAGAAAACAAGAGGGGTGCACCGGAGGAGATAGGAGCGCCGGATTGAAAAACGGACAACGGGGAAAATGCTCGGATGCATGAGACGAACACGTATGCAAATGCAATGCACATGATGACATGATATGAAAATGCATGACATGAAAAAATACAAAACGAAAGACAAAACCCGACAACGGAGGGAAAAACATATCACATAGCCGAAAATGGCAAGAGTCGGAGTTACAAATATGGCAAGTTACATGCGGGGTGTTACAACACTCCACCACTACGAGAGGATCTCGTCCCGAGATCTAGGACTGAAAGAACTCCCGATATTCGGAACGGAGATGGTCCGCGCGTTCCCAGGTGGCTTCCCGGTCGGAATGGTGCGACCACTTCACTTTCAGGAATTTGATAGACTTGTTGCGAGTCTTGCGCTCAGTTTTCTTCAAGAATAGCAACGGGGTGCTCATGATAATACAAATCTTCTTGGAGGTCAATCTCTTCGAAGTTGATAGTGCGCTCAGGCGTCTTGAAGCACTTGCGGAGCTGTGACACGTGGAACACATCGTGCACGTTCGCGAAGTTGGAAGGAAGCTCAAGTTGATAGGCGAGGTCGCCTCTTTTGCCAATGATCTTGAAAGGACCCACGTATCTAGGGGCAAGCTTCCCTTTGATACCGAAGCGACGAGTGCCTTTCATTGGAGAGACGCGGAGGTAGACATGGTCTCCGATCTCGAAAGCCAAATCACGATGCTTACTATCATAGTAGCTCTTCTGACGCGATTGCGCGGCTTTGAGATTATCAGGATGACTTTACACATTTCTTCAGCTTCAGTGATTAAGTCATTGCCAAGAAGTTGGCGTTCACCAGTCTCTGACCAATTGAGAGGAGTACGACACTTTCTGCCATAGAGAATCTCGAATGGGGCCTTGCCCGAACTCGCTTGGAAGCTGTTGTTGTAGGAGAATTCAACATATGGAAGACAATCCCATTTCATGCCAAAGGAAATGACACAAGCCCTGAGCATATCTTCAAGAATTTGATTGACTCGCTCGACTTGGCCACTAGTTTGAGGATGAAAAGCTGTGCTGAAGCGAATATTTGTGCCCATGGCCTTCTGGAAGGAGTCCCAGAACTTAGAGGTGAAGATGCTTCCACGATCTGAAGAAATCAATTGTGGAATGCCGTGCAAGGAGACAATTCTGGAGGTGTAGAGCTCTGCCAGCTGAGCTGCTGTGATGGATTCTTTGATTGGAAGGAAATGAGCCACTTTAGAGAGCTTGTCGATGACAACAAAGATAGCATCATTTCCGCGCTTGGACTTTGGAAAACCCGTCACGAAGTCCATTTTGATATGATCAAACTTCCATTCTGGGATAGCAAGAGGTTGGAGGAGACCAGCTGGTCGTTGGTGTTCTGCTTTCACCCTTCGGCAGACATCACATTCATTCACGAATTGAGCAATCTCGCGCTTCATTCGAGTCCACCAATACGACTGCTTGAGGTCATGATACATCTTCGTACTTCCAGGATGAATGGACAGAAGAGAATTGTGCGCCTCGTTCATTATGACTTTCCTTAGATCACCTTTAGGAACCACAATCCGGTCCTCGAAGAACAAAGTGTCTCTATCATCAATGCGATTGCACTTGTATTTGGAAAGACCCTTGTCGATACCACGTTTCACCTTATTCACCATGGCATCAAGGAGTTGTGCCTCACGAATTTTATCTTCCAAAGTAGGAGAGACTATGAGGTTGGCAAGAAAGCCTTGAGGAACAACTTGGAGATTCAGCTTGCGGAAAGCTTCACAAAGATCCGGTTGGAAAGGCTTGAGAATTAAGCTGTTGCAATAAGCCTTCCTGCTTAAAGCATCTGCAATGACATTAGCCTTGCCTGGAGTATATTAAATACTCGGATTGTACTCTTGAATCATTTCGACCCATCGAGTCTGCCTGAGGTTTAGGTTGGGTTGAGTGAAGATATACTTGAGACTCTTGTGATCAGTGAAAATGTCCACTTGTCTTCCCAACAAGAGATGTCTCCACGTTATTAATGCATGGACAACTGCCGCCAACTCAAGATCGTGAGTGGGGTAGTTCTTCTCGTTGGGCTTCAACTGACGAGAAGTATAGGCCACAACTTTCTTCTCTTGCATTAACACAGCACCGAGACCTTGGAGAGAAGCATCACAGAAAACTTCATACGGCTTGGATTCATCAGGAGGAGTCAAGACAGGAGCTGTGACTAGTTTCTCTTTGAGAGTGTTGAAAGCAACGTCACACTCAGGAGACCAGACATATTTCACATGCTTCTGTAGGAGGTTGGAAAGAGGCTTTGCAATCTTGGAGAAATTCTCAACGAATCTTCGGCAATAGCTTGCAAGACCCAGAAAACTGCGGAGCTGTTTGACATTTTGAGGAGGTTCCCAATTCACAACTGCGGACACCTTCTCAGGGTTAACAGCGATGCCCTTGGCAGAGATGATGTGACCAAGAAAAAGGACTTCATCGAGCCAAAACTCGCATTTAGAGAACTTCGCATAGAATTGATACTCTCTGAGCTTGTCGAGCACCAAACGCAAATGTTTGGCATGATCCTGCTTATTCTTGGAGAAGACCGAGATATCATCGAGATACACCAGAACGAATTCATTGGTATAGGGGTTGAAGATGAAATTCATCATCCGAGAGAAAACTGGAGGAGCATTGACAAGACCGAAAGACAAGACAGTATATTCATAAGAACCAAAGCTTGTTCTGAATGCTGTCTTGGGAATATCTTCTTCACGAATGCGAATCTGATGATAACCCATACGAAGGTCAAGCTTCGAGAATACTTTGGCGCCCTTGAGTTGCTCAAATAGCTCATAGATGTTGGGAAGTGGATACTTGTTCTTGATTGTCTTTTTGTTCAATGGACGGTAGTCGACACAAAGTCGGTCCGCGCCATCCTTCTTCTTGACGAAAAGAACACCACAACCCCATGGAGAAGAACTCGGTCTGATCAAACCCAGACGTTCTTGTTCATCGAGCTGTTTCTTAAATTCCTTCAGCTCGTTGGGTCCAAGCTTGTATGGACGCTTGCAAACGGGTTCAGTGCCAGGCTCTAGTTCGATAACGAACTCAACTGGCCGATGAGGAGGCATACCCGGAAGCTCTTCTGGAAAGACATCTTGATACTCGCAAACGACTGGAATTTGAGAGATGGCATTTAATTCGCCCTTCTCATTGAGAGAAAGAAACCGAATGGTTTCATCACGAGCAGCAAAAATAATCACATCCTCAGAAGAGTGTGTCAATTGAATTTCCCTGGCAGCACAATCAAGTTGAGCCTTGTTCTTAGAAAGCCAGTCCATCCCGAGAATAAGATCAATATCCGAGTCACCAAGAACAACTGGTTTAGACAGAAATTTATAATTGCCCATCTTGATGGAAACATCCGGGACACAATTATTAGATGTCATTTGTTTGCCTGGAGACACAACCTTCAACGGGATAGGGATCTTTTCCGTCACAAAATCATGCTTGGCAACAAAAGGTCTTGAAATGAAAGAAAGAGATGCACCAGTATCAAAAAGAACTTTTGCAGGAATATCGTTAACAGAGAGATTACCCATTATCACATCAGTAGATTCCTCCGCTTGAGCTGCATTCATCATGTTCACCTTTGCAGACTTTGGATTATGCTTGACCACTGGATTGCTGGAAGATCTGACAGGAGGAGGAGGAGTAAGATGCCTCTGGTTGAAGCACTTGTTAGCATAGTGACCTTTCTGCTGACACTTGTTGCAAGTCACCTCTGAGAGTGGACGGTGATAAGGAGCATTGGACTTTGGAGCTTGATTCTGAGACTTGTTCTGATAGCCAGAGTTGGAAGAGTTGGAAGAACTATGGCCACCTTTGTTCTTCTGCTGATAAGGCTGACGAAACGGAGGAGGAGGAGGCAACCAGAACTTCTGTTGCTTAGCTGTCACAAGTGAGGAAGAAGAAGACTGAACTGCGTCTCTGACTCTCTTCTTAGAAGCCTCACACTTGAGCTGAGCAGCCTCTTGCTTCAGTGCCATATTGTAGAATTGATCAAACTGAGTAGGCTCAACAAGAACGAGAGCTAACTGCAGATCCTCTTTAAGGCCACCTCTGAAGTGATAGATCATACTCTTCTCATCAGGAACGTCTTGTTTAGCGAAGCGAGCAAGTTTCTGAAACTGAATGTTGTATTGATACACAGACATGTTGCCTTGCTTGAGATTGCGGAACTCCTCACGCTTGCTCTCAACAACACTTTGTGGAATGTGGTGCGCTTTGAAGTCCCGACAGAAGTCAGTCCAAGTGATCACACGACCTCCTCTGGAATCTTTGTATTGTTGAAACCAATCAGCAGCTTGGTCCTTGAGCTGGAAAGAAGCGAACTTGACATAGTCCTCAGGCCTGACATTGCTACATTCAAAATGCTTGTTGATGTCCACGAGCCAATCATCGGCATCCGTGGCCTCGGCACAGTAGCTGAAAGACTTGGGCTGATTTGCGAGAAACTGGTTGAGAGTGGCAAAGTGGAACTAATTGTTGCCTTGACCTTGATTGCCTTGATTGCCTTGCCCTTGAGTACGTTCTTGCAAGAGTTGCAGAATCATCTGAGCATTGGCGTTGGTGGCTGCCATGATTGCTTGGCATGCCTCCGGAGGTGGAGGTGGTGGCGGAGGGTTCGCTTGACTCCCTTCATTGCGATCCGGATTCTGACGCGTTGGCGGAGCCATCCTGAAGAGGGTGACATCTGTTAGCATCTTGATAGACAAATAGATAAGTAGAATCAACGGATAGAAATTGCAACATACAGTCTTCACAATAAACAGTCGAACGAATGAATTCCGTAGTAAATCATCACACTTCCATAAGTTGAGAAGCCACTTGAAAAAGATATGGAATCAACATATGAATTCGAAGCAACTCGAATACCACAATACAAAATAAAACAAAGTATTGGCTTGCAGAATAAGTCGGAACAAACATATGATAGATATTTCGTCCGAAGTTTTCGTGGTGGGGCCCACACGGGCTCAATCGTACAGCACCATCATGTACAAGGCTGTGCACAAGACATACGAAGCGTCCCCGAGTCGGCATAGCCATGGACTCTTTAAGACACTACGAGACCACTGTAAAATCAACCGTGGAAAGGCGGACCACTAGACGTCGAACCCCAATCTCATATCATGCGTCTGTCGGAAAGATATCCTAAGGCTACTTGAATTCCCACTAATAAACTCCCGAAACTTTCTGGTTATGCAATCTGTTGTAGGGGATACAGGGGACACAAAATATATCACCCAAACTAACAATCCCTAGATCCAGCTGTATCCATCCGTCAACACATAACCAAGAAACCTTCGGAAATCGTTTACCTCAACCTTCGAAAAAAACATCCGTTATACAAGTTATGGCAATACTCCCGAACTCCCGCCCCAGTACTGGGTGGCGTCGAGGTGATCTCACCAACAACTGCATAAAAGAGATTTCGATGTCGGCGAAACTCAGGTATTCCAGAACTGCAACGATAAAATGGTGACGACAACACCTCGGAGCTCAACTCCCCGGGACACTGCCACAACCCCTGAATGACAGGAGGCACCAAGAACAATGTTCTCGTCACAAAACCCGCGTGATCCTAAATTTTTTTTAGTGAAATTTGAGGAGAGAATAGCCAAAACTTCTACGTTAGGAGACCTCACCAGAGCGATGAAGGGACTGAGGAGTAAAAAGAATCCTACTCTCCGATATATATAATCCTAAGACTCAAAACATTTTTATTCTAGACTCAACAACGCCAGCGATTCGATCAAGCAGGGGGCTCCTAAGTCGGGGATGGCTCTGATTACCAACTTGTAACGCCCACTATGCGGTTATGCCTCTAAGTCGTGCCTCGACACGTGGGAGATATAGCCGCATCGTGGGCGTTACATTGACCTAGCTAGAAAATGGGTTGTACTTTTAACAAACTGTAAATGGGCTGTAGTAAATTCCATTAGAATTTAAAAATGGGCTGTAGATTCTTACAAATCGCAAATGGGCTATATGTTCTCTGCCACACACTTGTGGGCCTTCTAAGTTGACGCGTCCCCTAAAAAACTAAGTTGACGCGTATGCAAGGCTTTGTCAACAACACACGGTTCTGGCAGCTGTGGCCGTTGGATATCCATCCAACGGATGTCGTGCTTCTTCTTCAGTCTCGGATATTCTTGTTTCCGCCGCCCAAAAAATGATTCCTCCCCCAGACATCTGAGGCGCACCATTTTGGAGGCTGACCTGTGGGCCTATACTAAGTTGACGCGTACCACGGGCTTTGTCAACTTAGTCAATATAAACGATTCTAGCTGGAGTGACCGTACGATGTCCATCCAACGGCCGTAGTGCTTCTTCAACCTCTGGTCTTCTTGCTCCAGCCGCCCAAAGCAACGCCTGTCGTGCCCCGTGCTCCTGCCTCCCGTGGCCGGCTGTGATGCCACGGAGGCCTCACCGCCCCCTACTATTCACACCGCTGGCCAGGCCCTGCGGCGACGGTAGCCTCACATCGCAGCCGAACCAGTGAACCATCGTACTCCTCTCCGCGTGGGCTTCCACTGCCGCGTCTTCCCCGGCTTCGCGTCGTCGCGAAAAAAACGTTTCCCCCCTGACTGCTGGTACCCACCGGACGGGCCACCGTATTGCGTGAAAAAAACGTTCCCCCCGCTGTCAGCTCGGACCCACCCGAAGTGCCTCCTTATTACGCACAAAAAATGAATACTCCCCCTGCTGGTTGGGACCCACCTTGGTGGGAGGCTGACTTGTGGGCCTACTAAGTTGACGGGGATGGAGTGCTTTGACAACTTAGTCAATAGGAACGATTCTAGCTCAAGTGACCGTATGATGTCCATCCAACGACCGTAGTGCTTCTTCAACCTCTGGTCTTCTTGCTCCAGCCGCCCAAAGCAGCGCCGGTCGTGCTGCATGCTCCTGCCTCCCGTGGTCGGCTGTGCTGCCGCGGAGGCCTCACCGCCCCCTACTATTCCTACCGCTGGCCAGGCCATCCCTCTACTCACCCACACCCCCTGTTATTCCGCGGCGACGGCAGCCTCACACCAGAGTGAACCAGTGAACCCTCGTACTCCTCTACGCGTGGGCATCCACTGCCGCATCTTCCACGGCTCCGCGTCGTCCCCTTCCTAGGCCTCACCGTCGTCCACCTCCCTGGTGCTCTCAGCGTGGCGTGGTCAACGTGGTCAAGGAACGGCTTCCATTGGACATGGACTGTACGTGGATAGGCTGACAGCTGGGTCCACGGCCGCAACAAGGAAGTGCCTCCTTATTACGCGCAAAATAATTATTCCTCCACCTGATAGTGGGGACCCACCGGACGGGCCACCGTATTTTGCGAAAAAAAACGTGTCCGCCGCTGACGCTCAGACCCACCAGCTATATCTTCGCACGCAAGGAAGTGCCTCCTTATTACGCACAAAAAAAATGAATACTCCCCCTGCTAGTTGGGAACCAGTATAGTGGCAGGCTGACTTGTGGGCCTACTAAGTTGACGGGGACGGAGGGCTTTGTCAACTTAGAAAATATGCACGATTCTAGCTCCAGTGACCGTACGATGTCCATCCAACGGCCGTAGTGCTTCTTCAACCTCTGGTCTTCTTGCTTCAGCCACCCAAACCAGCGCCGGTCGTGCCTTGTGCTCCTGCCTCCCGTGGCCGGCTGTGCTGCCATGGAGGCCTCACCGCCCCCTACTACTCCCATCGCTGGCCAGGCCATCCCTCCACTCACCCACACCCCCTGTTATTCTGCGGCGACAGCAGCCTCACACCGCAGCCGAACCAGTGAACCATCGTACTCCTCTCCGCGCGGGCTTCCGCTGCCGCGTCTTCCACGGCTCTGCGTCGTCCCCTTCCTAGGCCTCGCCGTCGTCCACCGCCATGGTGCTCTCGGCGCGGCGTGGTCAACGTGGTCAAGGAATGGCTTCCATCGGACGTGGACTGTACGTGGAGAGGCTGACAGCTGGGTCCACGGCTGCAGCAAGGAAGTGCCTCCTTATTACGCGCAAAATAATTATTCCTCTACCTGACAGCGGGGACCCACCGGACGGGCCATCGTATATGGTGAAAAAAACATTCCCCCCCTGACTGCTGGGACCCACCAGCTACATCTTCGCACGCAAGGAAGTGCGTCCGAAAAAAACGATTTGCCCCCTGACTGCTGGGACCCACCAGCTACATCTTCGCATGCAAGGAAGTGCCTGACAGTCGGGACCCACATGGTCGAAGCGTACGTAGCGTTGTCATTCTGGTCGCGAATGTGTACGTACATACTGGTCGATGTAGAGGCGCGCACGTGTCGTAGTAGAGGCGCGCACGTAGCATGTACACGTACGTACAGCGGCCGGGGTGCAAGAAAGTAAATACGGCCACGTACGTACATACGGGCAGGGTCTCGAACGCCTACTCGCGCGTACGTACGGCCAGGGCTCGTGTACATGGCTGGGTCGGAACGGAGAAACAGCATCGTCGTCGTGTCCATGGGGAGCCATTCGGCTAGGTCGGAACGGAATGCGTCGTCGTGTTCATCGGGAGGGCTTGGACGGAACAACCGATGGAAACGAGGCCTGGCGTACCGCAGAACGAAGGAAACGGCCTTGTGTTCGACCGGGCACGGTCGAAATAGGATCCTGTTCATTGGGAGGGGTCTGGCGTACCGCAAAACGGAGGAAACGGACCTCCTACGGTCGAAACGGGGGTCCTGTTGATCGGGATGGGTGTGGCGTACCGCAAAACGGAGGAAACGGACTTGTGTTGGAGCACTACGGTCGAAACGGGGGTCCGGTTCATCGGGACTCCACGGGATACTGTTCATCTCCACCGTCGACCCCCTCCAGCCTCCACGGGCTACTGTTCATCCACCGTGGACCTCCTCCAGCCTCCACCTGCGACTGTTCATCCACGGGCTCCTGTTCATCCAGCCTCCACCGCGCGCTACTCCAGCGGCTACTGTTGAACCAGCCCTCTCCACGGGCTCCTGTTCAACCACCCCTCCACAGGCTACTTTTCATCTAGCCCTCCACCGTCTACTGTTCATCCAGCCCTCCACGGGGTGGTCCTGTTCATCCAGCCCCAACCGGCTCGATCGATCGGGGTCCTGTTCATCCAGAGGCAACACCACGGGGTCGTGTTCATCCACCCCCACTGGGAACTGTTCATCCAAACCCCCCCAGCAACGCTCACCGTTCATCCAGAGGCAGCATCGATCGGCTTCAGTTAGCAGCAGTAGCAAAGGAATCGCTCGATCGGGTTCAGTTAACATCCATCGATCGGTCGCTCGGGTTCAGTAACGTGCAGCCTGCAGTGCAATCACTCGGGTTCAGTTAGAGCCCAACACCTCGCTCGGGTTCAGTTAGAGCCCAACGCCTCGCACCCACGCGCGTGCGTGTATGAGAGAAACGCGCATCGCTCGGCCCCGACCACCCACCGTAACCGGTAACACCCCAATATTTTCCTCGCCCTCGCTTCTACCACGGTTTTTTCCGTCATGGACGACCCAAAGAATGTCATGCAGCTGTGTCTCCGGCCCGCCCAGGACAAAAAGCCCATTTTCTGTCATGATTTTTTGTCATAGAAGTAGGAGCCCACCACATGTATGATGATTCCGGGTTTTGTCACGATTATCGTCATAGAAGTGTCATAAGTATGACAAAAAAAAAATCATTCAGCCCAAAATGTCACGGATGTGTCTTTTTTTGTAGTGAAGGCCATTTTCATCTTGCTTGTTGCGGTAGATCCACTTTGTGCGAATGATATTGTGCTTGCGAGGGTCTGGACGTTTGACCAGTTCCCAGACATTGTTGAGCTCGAATTGATGTAATTCTTCTTGCATAGCTTGAATCCATCCAGGCTCCAGAAATGCTTCATCTACCTTAGTGGGCTCTGTGACAGAGACGAAAGCAAAGTGCCCACAAAAGTTAGACAAATGTGAAGCTTTTGAGCGTGTGAGAGGACCTGGTGCGTTGATGTCGCTGATGATTTTGTGAATCTGCACTTCATTTACAGCGCGAGGATGAGCGGGTTGTCGTCGAGGAATTTGATCAGCATTTTCTTCAGCACCATTTTCCCGAGGTGCATCAGCATGATGTTCTTCACGTTCTGGAATGACTTCTTCAGCAGATTCTTCGGTAGGAATGACATCCTCAGTGGCCTTGAATTTGATAGTTTCCTCAGGTGACTTTTCATCTAGCATACGAGGTAGGTGCTCTCTTTGCGAGCCATTAGTTTCATCGAACCGCAGATCTACAGTTTCAACAACCATGTGGTGAACGGTGTTGAAGACTCTGTAGGTGTGCGAGTCCTTTTCGTAACCAAGCATAAAACCTTCATGTGCTTTCGGTGCAAACTTAGAATTGTGATGAGGATCTCTAATCCAACATTTAGCACCAAAAACTTTTAAATAACTCACATTGGGTTTCTTGTCAGTGAGGAGTTCATATGCAGTCTTTTTGAAGAATTTGTGAAGATATACCATGTTGATGATGTGGCACACAGTATCAATTGCCTCAATCGAGAAGTGACGAGGCGTCTTGTATTCATCAAGCATAGTACGAGCCATCTCAACATGAGTCCTATTCTTGCGCTCCACGACGCCATTCTGCTGAGGAGTATAAGGAGCATATAACTCATGTGTGATACCAAGTTCATCAAGATAGTCATCAAGACCAGTATTCTTGAACTCAGTTCCATTGTCACTTCTGATGTGCTTGATCTTCACACCAAAGTTGGTTGAAGCCCTCGAGGAAAATCGTTTGAAGACTTCCTGCACTTCACGTTTGTAAGTGACAATATGCACCCATGTGTAACGAGAGTAATCACCAACAATAACAAAGCCATATAGAGATGCTTCATTAGTGAATGCAGAGTAATGGTTAGGACCAAAGAGATCCATGTGAAGCAATTCGAATGGTCGAGTGGTAGTCATGATAGTCTTCGCTGGATGCTTGGCCTTGGTCAACTTTCTAGCTTCACAGGCTCCACACAAATGATCCTTGAGGAATTTGACATTCTCAATGCCAATGATGTGCTTCTTCTTCGCGAGCGTGTGGAAGTTCCTCATGCCAGCATGACCTAGTCGTCGATGCCATAGCCAGCCTTCTAAAGCTTTTGCAAGTAGACATACAGCTGGTTGTGGTCCTGTAGAGAAATCAACAATATACAGATCTCCTCTCCTAAAGCCTTCGAAGACTTTGGAATTGTCAGCTTACATGATCACAACACAATGATACTTGCCAAATATAACAACCATATCAAGATCACAAAGCATTGAGACTGACATGAGGTTGAATCCTAAGGACTCGACAAGCATGACTTTGTCCATGTATCGATCCTTTGAGATTGCAACCTTACCTAGACCCAATACCTTGCTTTTTTCCTTTGTCAGCGTAGGTGATATGCTTCAGATGTGATGGAGATAAGGGAGCGTCCACCAATAGATTCTTGTCACCAGTCATGTGATTTGTACATCCACTATCAAGGACCCACTCAGTGGCTTTGGGTTGATCATCCTGCAGATGAATTAGTGCAACTTACGAACTCATATACTTCATCAATGAAGAATATGACATCAATTTCATCAGATCAATAGAACAGATAAAGCAGTATGAGGACGTGAGAAATGAGGATTCATTTCTTCATGATTAGCCTGCGTCCTTTCAAGCATATTCAGGTCTCCAGCAAATTCTTCAGACGTTTATGTTCGTCTGGAGACCTGACCTTGCATAAGAAATTAGTTCTTTTTCTTCACCACCCACATCTGAAGGGGTGGCAAAGATTTCATCATTCTGCGAGCTCCATAAGAGAAAGGTGGCATAGAAGCCAGTCCGCTTCTTTTCACATAAGTGGAGTTAGGGTAAGCATATGAATAAGCAGAGAAATTCTTCGAGGACTTATGAACATAATGGTTAGAAGAATAATGCTCATATTCATAGACCTTAGATCTTCCCTGCGAAACAGAAGTGTTAGCATGATGATGTTCATATGAGGATTTTGATCCTTTTGAGGAATTTAATCCACGTGAGGAATTCGGTCTGTATGAAGAATTTGGTGTCGTGGATCTAAGACTGACAATAGAATGGGGGGTATGTATGAGGAGGCAAGATCCTAGCTATGGCAAAGTTGTACACGCGAGTTTTACGAGTTCAGGCCCTTCGCGAAGGAAGTAATAGCCCTACGTCTCAGAGCCCGGAGGCGGTCGACTGGATTATGCGCGTGTGAGTTACAGGGGGGTGCGAACCCTTGTCCCAGAGGAGGGGGTTGGCTTATATAGAGTGCGCCAGGACCCTGCTCCCCTCTGTCACACAGGGTTCAATGTACATAAAGAGAGAGCGTTACAGGTAACGTCTGTAATAAAGTGCTATAAATGGTAGTTAAGTCTATGAGTAAACTCCCGACCGTTGCTGCGTAGAGTGAGTTTAGATCTTCTGTATGTCGAGTGATTTCTGTGATGGTCGAGTGACATTGATTCTTCCGAGTGGAATGTCTCTGGTCGAGTGGATGATGGTACCCTTTGAATGCTTCTAGCTTTAGGGCGATGTCCTTGGGGAGGGTGTCTAGGTCAGGCCTATGACCCTACCCTACGTACATAGCTTCATCATTAGCCCCCGAATGGTTCAGGGTTTCGAGTGGAGAAGGAGTTGAAAATATTCCCGATTCAACTTCCGCGCTTCGGAAGTGTCTTGGTGGGATCAATGAGCCAACACGGTGACACCAACTTCTTTTTCAGTCGCCTTGATCCATTCTTGGTTTTGTCGAGTGAACTTTTGCTAAAAATCTTCGAGCGTTGATATTGAGAAAATCTCCCGTCTGACAGGTTGCTCTGTTGCCCGCGGATCTCGCGGGACTCAAATTTTTGGGAAGCGCGCGGGGCGGAGGAAAGCCGCGTCAATTGGGTTGGCTAAGGCAGGGCCGCCTCGATTTTCGCACCGCCTTTTTCGCCATGTATCGCTCGCGCGACTATTGCGGGATTTGATAAGATCACCCGGGTCCACAGGTTAGTCACTCGGAAGCAACCTCATATAAGGCGTCGGACGGGGGTTTTTGAACAGTGCGCTCCCATTCTTCCTCTTCCTTCTCTGTTTTCTCCACTTCATCCGCTCCTGCCCCAGCGCCGCCGCTCTGTTCGAGCTCTGCCTGCTGCGATGGGGAAGGAGAAGACGGTGGCTTTGGAGCGCCCGAAGAAGGCGACGATGAAGGCGAAGGGGAAGAAGTCCAGCCGGGGCGGATCTTCGTCGAGGTCCGGTCTGCCGCGCGGCTGGATCCAGGGCGACTGGATCCGGTCGACGATTCGTCAGGACGACATCGATGATCTGGCCGAGGAAGGATTGATCCCCCACGGATCCGCGCGGCTCCCGGGGGACGAGACCGAGCCCCGGCCCCAGGAGGGTGAGTGTGTCCTCCTCGCCACTCACGTCGACCACGGGTTTTCTTTGCCGCCTCATCCTTTTTTCTGAGCTTTCTTGAACTTCTTTGGAGCACAACTTCATAACTTTTCCCCCAACACCATCGTGTATCTTGCTGCTTACATATCTATGTGCGAGAATTTCTTGGGTTGTCGACCGCACTGGGGCCTCTTCAAGCACATTTTCACGTGTCGCTCTCAGTCGGTCAAAAAAGAAAATCCGAGTGACGAGAGGACAAAAGTGATCCAGATGTGTGGGGGTCTTGGGATTCAGATGAGGGGTAAGAGCTCTTTTCCAGACATAATCCTTCCCGAGTCAGTCCGAGGGTGGCAGTCGACTTGGTTTTACTGCAAAGACCAGCCGACTCCAGGCTAGTCGACTGGACTTCCCCCCTTTTCCATGGCTCGAGTAGAGAAGCCCTCCGCCTTGAAAGTGACTCCGGGGGAGAAAGCGGAGGTGAAGGTGCTGGTTGAGCGAGTGTCCAACTCATCCGTGATGGCGTGACCGGCATGGATCTATTGGAAGTCTTCCTCAGGCGCCGCATTCAGCTGCTTCAAGCCCGTGACCATCCGATGTGGATGTATTCGGGCATTGACGATTCCACTCGGATCCATCCAGAAGACGTTGATGAGGATACGGTGGAGAAGTGGTTGAGGGGCATCACTGGCAACAAAGGTAACCCCAGGGGGGCCAGGAGAGTCCCTCTACTCGACAACTCGTACGAAACAGACAAGGTCACACTCTGAATTTCCGAGTGTTATCTTAATTCATCATGCAACTGCTTGTAATCAACCGACTGACTTCTGTCTTGCTTGTTGTCTTCTAGGCTCTTACTGAGATGTATTCGATGCCCAACGGAGAACAGGAGCAGGACCCGGAGGGGGAGGCGAGCGGAGGCGAGAGCGGCGAGTGGCATTCTGATGGTGAAGGGGACGAGGAGAGCTCCGACCCGAGTGATGAAGAAGAGGTCGACTCACCTCCCCGTAGGGAAAGCCGATCCAAGCTCACCCACGATCCGGCATGCGCCAGCGACAAGGCAGCTGTTCAGACTGGGCAGTCGTGAAAGCAGCCTCGGACGTCTTCTCCGGCG
This sequence comes from Triticum aestivum, assembly GCF_018294505.1. NCBI lineage: Eukaryota > Viridiplantae > Streptophyta > Magnoliopsida > Poales > Poaceae > Triticum > Triticum aestivum. The sequence continues at coordinate 91,026,032 of NC_057814.1, read as the reverse complement.
CCAACTGAAAAGGCTCCGAAACAATCCAAGGTCGCGCCGCAGAAGACTTGAAAGGCTCTGCCCAAAATCAAAATCGACATCCCTGTTGCCTCTGCATAAGTGTCCTGTCTTCGGTTTTACCCGAAATTCTGTGTTGTCTATTTTTCCTTGGTTTGACCGAATGAATCTTGAAACTAGCAGTGCCGCTACCTCTGGGACCTCTGGTTACAAAAACGAGGATGAGGACATGGAAGATGCTGTCACCTGCACCCCAGGTTTAATCTTCGTGATCTTGTCTTTGTTTTCTCGATTGAACTGCGATATAACCAACGAGGATGAATTTTTGGCGACTGATCTTTTTACAGCTCCTCCCAACATCATTGATCTCCCAGACGACAACGAGGACGAGCCACAGAGGCCCTTGGGAAGAAGAAACAGGAAAACGTCCGCTGGCAAGACACCTCAGTCGACGCCGGTGGCGGAACCGGTAATCCAGGAAGCCGGCGATGCCAACCGGGCTTCCGTCACCTTGGCCATACCATTGACGAGTGCTCAGCCTTCAGCGTCAGCCGCGCAGACTCCCGCCGATCCACCTTCACTTTTGGCTGCACATCACGTCCCAGAGGACCAGGTGGGTGCTGCCAAAGAGGCTATACGCCAGGCGGGCATTATGATGGAGAAGATGAAGATGGTGCGGGAAGCCAGCCAAGCTACTTATGACGCCAGCTCCGCTCTCCAGAGCAACGTCCAAGTTAGCAGATTGTCGACTGACTCTTTTAGCTTGCTCTGTTAGGATATGCTACCTGAAAGCTTTCTTCGAAGAATCTTTTCATCTGTCTGCGCTTCGCATCCGTCCACCCACTGGTGTTTTCATTTGCCATTGAGCAAACTTGTATCTTGAGTCGACTAGGTTGTGTCGATTGGATTTTTGAACTAGTGGGGGCACACTGAGTGCACCCACTGTGTGTAGTCCTCGAGACCATAGTTGACTGCGGGTAGTAGACTATGGTCTGAGAAGCTATATTTTCCACTCGGTTTGGACGGACCATGTCGAGTGGAATCCGAACCAGTGGGGGCACACTAAGTGCACCCACTGGGTGTAGTCCCCGAGACCGTGGTCGACTGTGGGCAGTCGACTATGGTCTTAGATCCCCTTTTTTTACACTCGGCCTGGACAGACCACGTCAAGTGGAAACTGGACCAGTGGGGGCACGCTAAGTGCACCCACTGGGTGTAGTCCCCAAGACCGTGGTTGACTGCAGGCAGTCGACGACGGTCTGAAAACAACTTGAATTTATCGGACCATTGTTCTGAAGTAACTAATCTTTCCATCTGTCGATTGACTGTCTCTTGATTACAGAAATCTCGTGAACTCGGAGTTCATTTTGCTGAATTGGAGAAAAAACAGATTCAGCTCAACCTCAATCTCGAACTGGCCAAGAAAAATCTGCAGAAGGCCAAGGATGCAGCTGCTGGTAAGAGAAAACTCGCCGAATGATTTGTCTCTAAACCGGAGTCTATTTTTCCTTTTGTGAACCGAGCGTTATTTCTTTCAGAGAAAATGAATCTAGCTCTGGTGAAGGACCAAGATCTTGCGGCCGCACAGAAAGCGGCTGACGAGAAAACTGCACTCGCCGAACAGAAGCTGGCTTCAGTCGGCAAACTGGAGGAAGAAAACGCCAAGATGAAAACTGCCCTTGATGAAGCCAATAAGGAAGCGACTCGCCAGAAGAAGGACAAGAACAATCTGAACAAGAAGATGGAAGGTATTGCTCGCAAGAGGGACGATCTGGAGAATTATCTGGGAGGTCTTGCCAAGAAGTTGTTCGTCATGCTTGAAGGTATTTTCTTTGAACCGACTGACTCGTTATTGTCGACTCGAGATACAACCACTGGCTCATCTTTGAATTGTTCATGCAGAATTATGCCGGAACTTCGAGGAAGAGACTGGGTGAGTTGAGACAAGCTTGGACCCCATCCATTCTCCAGTGAAAGACGAGGCTGCCATGAATGTACTCCGATTGGAATCTCGTGTTGCTGGTGTTGTCGATTATCCCGCTCGACTGAAGGTCGCAATGTCGCGGATCGACATAGCACTCTGGCCAAGGGCAACGCTCCACAATGACCTCGAGTCTCTGATGACTCGACTTAATGAAATTCCCAGTCGAGTGCAAGAATGGAAGAAGTCTTCTGCCCGGTGTGGCGCTGATGTGGCTATGTCTTTGGTTCGTGTCCACTGCAAGGAAGCGCGAGAAGAGAAGCTGGCAGCGATCAAGGTTGCCAACACCAAGAAGCACGACTTCCAATCTTTCATGGAGACCTTCATTGCTGCTGCCACTCGGATTGCTGATGGAATCAACCTGGACGAATTCGTCGAGCCTGCCAGCCCTCCTCCTGCGGAGTGAACAAACTTTTATGCCTCACCTTAAATTTGCCTCGGAATGCCGAGTGATTTTTTAACCGTTAAACTCATTCGGGCTTGATGCCCGAGTACTTTAATCCGTTGTCGGAACCTTAGGATTTTATCTGAATTTGGTTTATCTCCAAATATGCTTGTGCTTGCCTTCGAATGGGATTTGTTCTTCACTCGGAATATTTTTTGTACTTGAGATGCAGCTCTGAGGAAGAGGTTCCAGTCAACCTGCACCTCATTGTCCTTGCGGATGAGGATGGAGCGCACATTATACTTGTGGCGTAGCTCTGAGGAAGAGGTTCCAGTCGACCTGCACCTTGTTGTCCTTGCGGATGAGGATGGAGCGCATGTTATACTTGTGGCGCAGCTCTGAGGAGAAGGTTGCAGTCGACCTGCACCTCGTCGTCCTTGCGGATAAGGATGGACTGCACATTGTATTTGTGGCGCAGCTCCGAGGAGAAGGTTGCAGTCGACCAGCACCTCATCGTCCTTGCGGAGGGATGTGTTTCAAACTTAGGCGAGTGCTGGACTGCAGCTAAGCCCCCGAGTGGGAGGGTTGCTCACCACTCTGTGGGATTTTTCAAACTTAGGCGAGTACTGGACTGCAGCTAACCCCCCGAGTGGGAGGGTTGCTCACCACTCTGTGGGATTTTTCAAACTTAGGCGAGTACTGGACTGCAGCGAAGCCCCCGAGTGGGAGGGTTGCTCACCACTCGGTAGGATTTTTCAAACTTAGGCGAGTACTGGACTGCAGCTAAGCCCCCGAGTGGGAGGGTTGCTCACCACTCGGTAGGATTCTTCAAACTTAGGCGAG
>NC_057814.1:91022264-91022803 GCF_018294505.1 Triticum aestivum | reverse complement strand
GGACTGCAGCCAAGCCCCCAAGTGAGAGGCTTGCTCATCACTTGGTAGGATTTTTCAAACTTAGGCGAGTACTGGACTGCAGCTAAGTCCCCGAGTGAGAGGCTTGCTCACCACTCGGTAGGATTTTTCAAACTTAGGCGCATACAGGACTGCAACTAAGCCCCCGAGTGGGAGGGTTGCTCACCACTCGGTAGGATTTTTCAAACTTAGCCGAGTACTAGACTACAGCTAAGGCCCCGAGTGGGAGGGTTGCTCACCACTCAGTAGGATTTTTCAAACTTCAGCGAGTACTGGACTGCAGCTAAGCCCTTGAGTGGGAGGGTTGCTCACCACTCGGTAGGAATTTTGAAACTTAGGCGAGTACTGGACTGCAGCTAAGCCCCCGAGTGGGAGGGTTGCTCACCACTCGGTAGGATTTTTCAAACTTACGCGAGTACTGGACTGCAGCTAAGCCCCTGAGTGAGAGGCTTGCTCACCACTAGGTAGGATTTTTCAAACTTAGCCGAGTACTGGACTGCAACTAAGCCCTCGAGTGAGAG
>NC_057814.1:90980007-91022096 GCF_018294505.1 Triticum aestivum | reverse complement strand
GGGTTGCTCACCACTTGATAGGATTTTTAAAACTTAGGCGAGCACTGGACTGCAGCTAAGCCCCCGTGTGGGAGGGTTGCTCACCACTCGGTAGGATTTTTTTAAACTTAGGCGAGTACTGGACTGCAGCTAAGCCCCCGAGTGGGATGCTTGCTCACCACTCGGTAGGATTTTACAAACTTAGGCGAAACGGATTCGCGGCTAAGCCCCCGAGTGAGAGGCTTGCTCACCACTCGGTAGGATTTTTAAAACTTAGGCGAAACGGATTCGCGGCTAAGCCCCCGAGTGGGAGGTTTGCTCACCACTCGGTAGGATTTTTAAAACTTAGGCGAAACGGATTCGCGGCTAAGTCACTCACTGGGGGATTTCAGACACAAATATAAGCAAAGACAATCATTTTAGAAGACTGTTAAACTCTTGTCTTTGATAAACAAACTACAAAGGTATTTCTTATTACACCTCAACAGACTGAGTGTCTAAGTATAAAAGGGGCGGAGCAGCTCAGCATTCCAAGCGCGCGGCTCGTCTTTCTTGTGCTCGACATTGTAAAGGTGGTACGCTCCGTTGTGGAGTACTCTGGTGACAATGAAGGGGCCTTCCCAGGCAGGAGCAAGCTTGTGTGGCTTCTGCTGATCCACTCAGAGAACCAAGTCTCGCTTCTGAAATGCCCGACCCCTCGCGTTTCTGGCGTGGAATCGACGCAGGACTTGCTGATAGATGGTCGACCAGATCAGGGCCATCTCTCTTTCCTCTTCCAGGAGATCAACTGCATCTTGTCGTGCCTGTTCCGCTTCATCTTCTGAGAAAAGCTCAACTCGGGGTGCATTGTGAAGCAAGTCACTCGGGAGTACAGCCTCAGCTCCATAGACAAAGAAGAATGGAGTTCGGCCAGTCGACCGATTGGGAGTTGTCCTCAATCCCCAAACCACTGATGGAAGTTCATCGACCCAGGCGCCTGCTGCGTGCTTGAGATCACGCATCGGTCGGGGTTTCAGTCCTTTGAGAATCAGTCAGTTTGCTCTTTCAGCTTATCCATTCGACTGGGGGTGGGCGACTGAAGCATAGTCGACTCGAGTGCCTTGGGAAGCACAGAAGGCTCTAAACTCATCAGAATCGAAGTTCGACCCATTGTCAGTGATGATGTTGTGCGGAACACCATATCTGAATGTTAACTCTCTGTTGAAACTGACAGCAGTACTGGCTTCAAGGTTTTTGATAGGTTTGGCTTCAATTCATTTGGTGAATTTGTCGACTGCTACGAGCACATGAGTGAAGCCGCTCCTACCAGTCCTCAGAGGTCCAACCATATCCAATCCCCAAACAGCAAAGGGCCAGACAAGTGGAATGGTCTTCAGGGCTGATGCAGGCTTGTGAGACATGTTGGAGTAAAACTGGCAACCTTCACATTTGTCGACTATTTATTTTGCCATCTCATTTGCTCGTGGCCAATAAATCCTGCTCGGTATGCTTTGGCCACAATGTTCCGAGAGGACGCATGGTGACCACAGGTCCCCGAGTGGATGTCATTGAGGATCACTCGACCTTCTTCTGGTGTTATGCATTTCCGGCAGACTCCAGTCACACTTTCTCTGAACAATTGCCCTCTTATCACAGTAAATGCTTTGGATCAACGGACGATCTGTCGAGCCTCTTCTTCATCCTCTGGGAGTTCCTTCCTGAGAATGTATGAAATGTACAACACCGTCCAGTCGGGAGTGATGACCAAAACCTCCATGATCAAGTCGACCATGGCTGGGACTTCGACTTCAGTCAGATCAGTGGCACTCTTTGGTTGCGGGGGCTCTTTAGTGAAAGGATCTTCTTGAACCGAAGGTGTATGAATGTGCTCCAAGAACACGTTGCTGGGAATGGCTTCCCTCTTGGAACCTATCTTTGCCAGATCATCGGCTGCTTGATTTTTCAGTCGGGGTATATGATGGAGCTCTAACCCCTCAAACTTCTTCTCTAACTTTCTCACTTCATTACAATAGCCAGTCATAGCTGGGCTTCTGACGTCCCACTCCTTCATCACTTGATTGACCACTAAATCCGAGTCGCCATAGACCATGAGGCGACAGACGCCGAGTGAAATGGCCATACGCAACCCATACAGAAGTGCTTCGTATTCAGCTTCATTGTTGGAGGAGTCGAAGTGAATCTGGAGAACATAGCTGAGTTTGTCACCTCGGGGGGATACCAACACCACCCCAGCACCAGAACCAGTCAGCATCTTGGATCCATCGAACAACATGGTCCAATGCTCCGAGTGAACCTGAGTCGGAAGTTGCTGTTCGATCCACTCGGCGAGGAAATCTGCTATTGCTTGGGACTTGATAGCTTTCTTTGCCTCAAACTTGATATCCAATGGAAGGAGTTCAATCGGCCAATTTGCCACTCGACCAGTTGCATCTCTGTTGTTCAGAATCTCTGATAATGGTGTGTCGCTGACGACTGTAATGGAGTGATCAGAGAAATAATGTGCAACCTTCTTCGTGGTCATGTAAATCCCATAAACAAGATTCTGATAATGTGGATATCTTTGCTTTGATGGAGTCAGAACTTCAGAAACATAATATACTGGGCGCTGAACTTTATAGGCTTTTCCTTCTTCTTCCCGCTCGACCATGAGTACTGTACTGACAACTTGTCCAGTCACCGCAATGTAAAGCAGCAAAGGCTCTTTGCTGATTGGAGCAGCGAGCACCGGCTGGGTGGAAAGCAGGGCTTTGAGCTCTGCAAACGCTGCATCAGCTTCAGGAGTCCACTCGAACTTATCAGACGTCTTCATCAATCGGTAAAGAGGTAATGCCTTTTCACCGAGGCGAGAAATGAATTGACTCAAGGCGACCAAACAACCAGTAAGCTTCTGGACATCATGCACACGCACAGGATGTTTCATCCGGAGTATAGCACCAACTTTCTCTGGGTTAGTGTCGATCCCTCGTTCGGAAACAAGGAAACTGAGTAACTTCCCGCCAGGTACTCCGAATGTGCACTTTGATGGATTAAGCTTGATATCATACCTTCTGAGGTTGGCAAAAGTTTCAGCAAGGTCAGCCAGCAGGTCGGAACCCTTACGTGACTTGACCACAATGTCATCCATGTATGCTTCCACATTCCGACTGATGTGAGTGAGCAAACACTTCTGAATCATCCTCATGAATGTGGCTCCGGTGTTCTTCAGGCCGAATGGCATGGTGACATAACAGAAGCATCTGAATGGAGTGATGAAAGCCGTTTTTATCTCATCGGGTCCATACAGTCGGATCTGATGATACCCGGAATAGGCATCCAGAAAAGACAATCGCTCACATCCCGCAGTCGAGTCGACGATTTGGTCGATGCTGGGGAGAGGAAAATGATCTTTCGGGCAGGCCCGATTGATATGTTTGAAGTCAATGCACATGCGAAGTGAATCGTCCTTCTTGGGGACCATGACAACATTGGCGAGCCACTCGGAGTGGTAAATCTCTCGGATGAACTCGACTGCAAGGAGTCGAGCCACTTCCTCGCCAATTGCCTTTCTCTTCTGTATGGCAGACCGTCGAAGATGTTCCTTGACTGGTTTTACTTTCGGGTCGACTCGCAAACAATGCTCAGCCAGTCCCCTGGGTACACCCGGCATGTCAGAAGGTTTCCATGCGAAGATGTCCCAGTTCTCATGGAGGAACTGGATGAGCGCTTCTTCCTATTTGCTGTCGAGTGAAGTTCAAATATGAGTAGGAGCAGCACTAGGATCGGTCGGGTGAATATGAATCGGCTTGGTTTCACCGGACGACTGAAATGCAGAATCAGTGGCAGGCTTCTTGGAGCGCAACAAATCACTCGGATCTCCATTCTTCCGGTATTCTTGCATTTCGATTGCTGCCATTTGTGCATCGGTGATTTTTGAGCCCTTCTGGAAGCACTCTTCTGCCTTCTGCCGATTGCCAGTGATAGTGATCACTCCTCTGGGACTAGGCATGTTTAACTTGAGGTACATGTAACATGGTTGGGCCATGAAACGTGCATAGGCAGGCCTACCCAGAATAGCATGATAAGCACTCTGGAAATCCACTACTTCAGATGTCAACTTTTCTTTGCGGTAATTCTTCGAATCACCGAAAACCACATCAAGGGCAATCTGACCGAGTGATTCGGCCTTCTTGCCAGGTATGAAGCCATGGAAACTCATATTGCTTTCACTAAGCTTGGACATCAGAATACCCATTCCTTTCAAGGTCTCAGCATACAGGATATTTAGGCCACTACCACCATCCATCACCACTTTAGTCAGTCGAGTGCCTTCAACAACTGGGTCGACCACTAGCGCTTGCCTCCCAGGGGTGGCTATATGTGTCGGATGGTCAGACTGGTCGAATGTGATGGTAGTCTGGGACCACTTCAAATAACTTGGTGTTGCCGGGGCAACCATGTTCACCTCTCTGTTGATAACTTTCAGTCGAATTTTGCTTTCCACATCAGCAAAAATCATCAGAGTGGAATTGACATTAGGAAAACCATCATCATCTTCTTCCCTATCCTCACCCTTGTCCGACTCCTTTTCCTTCTCCTTGGGTTGTTTCTCTCGGAACTGCTGGATCAGGAGCCGACAATGTCGAGTGGTGTGTTTAGGGTAAATGAGGTTACCCTCTTCATCTTTTTCGGTGTGAATGTGGCATGACAAATCCAACACATCATTTCCATCTTGATCTTTCACTTTCTTGGGGTTCCACGGCCCTTTGGGCTTCCCCTTGAACTTCCCTTGAGCCACAACTAAAGATTCACCAGGAGCTGCTGGTTCGGCCTTGCGTTTCTGTCTCCGATTGGAATTCCCTCCTCCGGTTTCTTGGGTGACTGTTTTGTGCTTGCCACTCCGGAGTTGGTCTTCCTCTTCACCATTAGCGTACTTGGTGGCGATCTCCATCATCCGACTCAGGGACATATCTCCAGTCCGACCGAACTTCAGATTCAATTCTCGATACTTAACACCCTCCTTGAAGGCACACACTGCTTGATGATCTGACACATTCTCCACTGTGTGGTGCAACGTGATCCATGTCTGGATGTAATCCCTCAAGGTTTCATTCGGTTTCTGCACACAGGATTGCAACTCTGTTAACCCTGCTAGTCGTTTGCATGTACCTTCAAAGGTTCTAACAAACACTCAGGCAAGTTCCTCCCAACTATATATGCTGTCAGGTGCTAACTGATTCAACCATGCTCTGGCCGAGCCTTCCAACATCAGAGGAAGGTGCTTCATGGCCACTTCATCATTGCCACCACCGATCTGAAAAGCCACTCGGTAGTCCTCAAGCCAAGTGTCAGGCTTGGACTCACCAGTGAACTTGCTGACTCCAGCCGCCAACCTGAAGTTGGGAGGAATCACTGCTGCCCTGATGGCTCTGCTAAAGCACTCTGGACCTGAAACATGCGCTCTGCTGCCAGTCGGATAATCTCTGTCATGGCCTTCTCTATGTGCACTGTTCCTGTCAACCAGACCCTGAACGAGAATAGATCTCGCATCAAAGCCCGGCTCTCTGGGGTCGACCGGAATTCTTCTTCCGCCACTGTGAGGGCGTCTGTCATCGTGCTGCCGAGGCACATATGACCCACACCTCAGGGGAGGCGTGGGCACTCGACGACGGTCATCGTGGTCGAGTCGGTGATCATATTGCTCTCGGTTTCTGTACTGATCTCGTCGGTCTCCACGTTCCTCACGCCTCGGAGGCGAACTTGGGCTGTGAGCCGACTGAACTGTGTCTGCCATCACAGATCTGCTATGAATCCTATTCCGCGACTGAGATACTGATGTGTTATGTTCTCCTGCTACCCGGAGTAAAGCCCGGATCTGCATCAAACCTCTGCCAGCTTCCGACTGGGAAGGCTGAATCGACTCTGCTATTCGGGCTGCAGCTGTGACATTCTGAATCGGGGTTCGGTATACCTGAGTTGGAGGCGAAAAAAGCTGTCGTCGACTGGACTCAGGAATCCGCTGCCGAGCACGCTCGTCGAGTGCATGCTGGAGGTTCTCCAGTCGAGTGCGCTCAGCCAAGTTGGCCAGGCGCGCCTCCTCCAAGGCCCAGGCCTCGGGGATTTCTCCAACGATAGGAGTGTGAAGTGCATCCATGTTGCGACGGCGAAGCTCTTCCTTCTGCTGCGAAGAGAGCGGCTCGGGGCGGTACTCCTCGTGGACGCGCGACGGATCGCCGCCGCCATCAGCACCGCATCGCGGGGGAAGCCGGGAGGACTGCGCGGTCTGTTGACCATCAGGACTTCCGCCGCGGGGTCACTGTTGTCGCACTCGGATGCAGTCTCGAGGAGCCAGTCAACAGGTCGAACAGGCCGTAGAGAATTTCGTCGGGCTCGATTGCCGCGACTTGTGGGGTGGTGGATTAGTGGGCCACCACATGTCTCACCCACCGCTGGAGCCGCGACCGACAGGAACGCTTGCGCCGGTGAACAGCGGGGAGCGAGGACGCCATTGGAGTCGACCGATATTGGGTTGATGGCTGCCGAAGAAGGACGTCGCAGACGCACGCACGAAAGTGCGTTGCCCCGCGGACGGGGAGCGCCTCGACGTCGAGTGGAGCCTCTTGGAGCCAAGCGGAGTCCTCGGCGACGAACACGAGCACGCCGAGACGGATCTCGCGGCCCTCAGCCAATCCTCCGCCGGAAACCATGATGATGGGAATCGGAAAAATCGCAACTTCTCCAACAAGTCGCTAAGACACCTGCCCCATGATGGGCGCCAACTATCGTGGATCTAAGACTGACAGTAGAATGGGGGGTATGTATGAGGAGGCAAGATCCTAGCTATGGCGAAGTTGTACACGCAAGTTTTACGAGTTCGGGCCTTTCGCGGAGGAAGTAATAGCCCTACGTCTCAGAGCCCAGAGGCGGTCGACTGGATTATTGATGTCTACTACGCAACCTTCTTCTTGTAGACGTTGTTGGGCCTCCAAGTGCAGAGGTTTGTAGGACAGTAGCAAATTTCCCTCAAGTGGATGACCTAAGGTTTATCAATCGTGGGAGGCGTAGGATGAAGATGGTATCTCTCAAACAACCCTGCAACCAAATAGCGAAGAGTCTCTTGTGTCCCCAACACACCCAATACAATGGTAAATTGTATAGGTGCACTAGTTCGGCGAAGAGATGGTGATACAAGTGCAATATGGATGGTAGATATAGGTTTTTGTAATCTAAAAATATAAAAACAGCAAGGTAGCAAGCGATAAAAGTGAGCACAAACGGTATTGCAATGCTAGGAAACAAGGCCTAGGGTTCATACTTTCACTAGTGCAAGTTCTCTCAACAATAATAACATAATTGGATCATATAACTATCCCTCAACATGCAACAAAGAGTCACTCCAAAGTCACTAATAGTGGAGAACAAACGAAGAGATTATGGTAGGGTACGAAACCACCTCAAAGTTATTCTTTCCAATCAATCCGTTGGGCTATTCCTATAAGTGTCACAAACAGCCCTAGAGTTCATACTAGAATAACACCTTAAGACACAAATCAACCAAAACCCTAATGTCACCTAGATACTCCAATGTCACCTCAAGTATCCGTGGGTATGATTATACGATATGCATCACAGAATCTCAGATTCATCTATTCAACCAACACATAGAACCTCAAAGAGTGCCCCAAAGTTTCTACCGGAGAATCAAGACGAAAACGTGTGCCAACCCCTATGCATAGGTTCATGGGCGGAACCCGCAAGTTGATCACCAAAACATACATCGAGTGAATCACGTGATATCCCATTGTCACCATAGATACGCACGGCAAGACATACATCAAGTGTTCTCAAATCATTAAAGACTCAATCCGATAAGATTATTTCAAAGGGAAAAATCAATCCATTACAAGAGAGTAGAGGGGGAGAAGAAACATAAGATCCAACTATAATAGCAAAGCTCGCGATACATCAAGATCGTGCCAAATCAAGAACACGAGAGAGAGACAGACAGACAGAGAGAGAGAGAGAGAGAGAGAGAGATCAAACACATAGCTACTGGTACATACCCTCAGCCCCGACGGTGAACTACTCCCTCCTCGTCATGGAGAGCGCCAGGATGATAAAGATGGCCACCGGCAGGGTGCCGGAACAGGGTCCCGATTGGTTTTTAGTGGCTACAGAGGCTTGCGACGGTGGAACTCCCGATCTCTTCTGTTCCCCGAAGGTTTTAGGGTATATTGGTATATATAGGTGAAAGAAGTACGTCAAGGGAGCCACGAGGGGCCCACGAGGGTGGAGGGCGTGCCTAGGGGGGGTGGGCGCGCCCCCCTGCCTTGTGCCTTCCTCGTTGCTTCCTTGACGTGGACTCCAAGTCTCCCGGGTTGCTTTCCTTCCAAAAATAACTTCTCCAGAAGGTTTCATTCCGTTTCGACTCCGTTTGATATTCCTTTTCTTCGAAACACTGAAACAAGGGAAAAAATAGGAACTGGCACTGGGCTCTGGGTCAATAGGTTAGTCCCAAAAGTGATATAAAAGTGCATAATAAAGCCCATAAACATCCAAAACAAATAATATAATAGCATGAAACAATCAAAAATTATAGATACGTTGGAGACGTATCAGCATCCCCAAGCTTAATTCTTGCTCGTCCTCCAGTAGGTAAATGATAAAAACAGAATTTTTGATGTGGAATGCTTCTTAGCATAATTCTCAATGTAAATCTTTTTATTATGGCATGAATATTTAGATCCGAAAGATTCAAGATAAAAGTTTGATGTTGACATAAAAAACAATAATACTTCAAACATGCTAACCAAGCAATTATGTCTTATCAAAATAACATAGCCAAAGAAAGCTTATCCCTACAAAATCATATAGTTAGGCCATGTTTCAATATTGTCACACAAACGTTCTCATCTTGCATAACCCCGATGACAAGCCGAGCAATTGGTTCATACTTTTAACGCGCTTGAGCCTTTTCAACTCTTACGCAATACATGAGCGCAAGCCATGGATATAGCACTATGGGTGGAGTAAAGTATAATGATGGGGGTTATGAGAGAAGACAAAAAGGTAGAAAGTCTCACATCGACGCGGCTAATCAATAGGCTATGGAGATGCCCATCAATTGATGCCAATGAGAGGAGTAGGGATTGCCATGCAACGGATGCACTAGAGCTATAAGTGTATGAAAGCTCAAAAAGAAACTAAGTGGGTGTGCATCCAACTCGCTTGCTCACGAAGACCTAGGGCATTTTGAGGAAGCCCATCATTGGAATATACAAGCCAAGTTCTATAATGAAAATTCCCACTAGTACATGAAAGTGACAACATAGGAGACTCTCTATCATGAAGATTATGGTGCTACTTTGAAGCACAAGTGTGGTAAAAGGATAGTAGCATTGTCCCTTCTCTCTTTTTCTCTCATTTTTTAATATATTTTTTTATTTGGGCCTTTCTCTTTTTTATGGCCTCTTTTTTTCCTTTTTTTAGTCCGGAGTCTCATCCCGACTTGTGGGGGAATCATAGTCTCCATCATCCTTTCCTCACTTGGGACAACGCTCTAATAATGATGATCATCACACTTTTATTTTTCTTAAAACTCAAGAATTACAACTCGATACTTAGAACAAAATATGACTCCATATGAATGCCTCCGGCGGTGTACCGGGATGTGCAATGACTCATAGTGACATGTATGAAAGAATTATGAATGGTGGCTCTGCCACAAATACAATGTCAACTACATGATCATGCAAAGCAATATGACAATGATGAAGCGTGTCATAATAAACGGAACGGTGGAAAGTTGCATGGCAATATATCTCGGAATGGCTATGGAAATGCCATGATAGGTAGGTATGGTGGCTGTTTTGAGGAAGATAGAAGGAGGCTTATGTGTGATAGAGCGTATCATATCACGGGGTTTGGATGCACCGGTGAAGTTTGCACCAACTCTCAAGGTGAGAAAGGGCAATGCTCGGTACCGTAGAGGCTAGAAAATTGTGGAAGGTTGAGAGTGCGTATAATCCATGGACTCAAATTAGTCATAAAAAACTCATATACTTATTGCAAAAGTTTATTAGCCCTCGAAGCAAAGCACTACTACGCATGCCCCTAGAGGGATAGATTGGTAGGAAAAGACCATCGCTCGTCCCCGACCGCCACTCATAAGGAAAGCAATAAAAGAACACCTATGTGTCAAAATTGTTACACAACTTTTACCATATGTGCATGCTACGGGACTTACCAACTTTAACACAAGTATTTCTCAATTTCACAATTACTCAACTAGCACACTCTAATATTACCACCTTTATATCTCAAAATACTTATCAAGTATCTAACTTCTCATGATATTCAATGGACTCAATATGGGAGATTAATTTCACAATTAAAGCAAATTACCATGCTGTTTAAGACTCTCAAAATAATATAAGTGAAGCATGAGAGTTCATATATTTCTTCAAAATAAAACTACCATTGTGCTCTAAAAGATATAAGTGAAGCACTAGAGCAAATGACAAACTACTCCGAAAGATATAAGTGAAGATCAATGAGTAGTTAAATAATTATTTAGCTATGTGAAGACTCTCTCTCATTTAAGAATTTCAGATCTTGGTATTTTATTCAAACAGCAAGCAAAGCCAAAGAAAATAAAACGACGCTCCAAGCAAAACACATATCATGTGGTGAATAAAAATATAGCTCCAAGTAAAGTTACCGATGAACGAAGACGAAAGAGGGGATGCCATCCGGGGCATCCCCAATCTTAGGCTCTTGGTTATCCTTGAATATTACCTTGGGGTGCCTTGGGCATCCCCAAGCTTAGGCTCTTGCCACTCCTTATTCCATTGTCCATCGAATCTTTACCCAAAACTTGGAAACTTCATAACACAACACTCAACAGAAAACTCGTAAGCTCCGTTAGCGAAAGAAAACAAAACACCACTTCAAGGTACTGTAATGAACTCATTCTTTATTTGTATTGGTGTTAAATCTACTGTATTCTAACTTCTCTATGGTTTATAAACTATTTTACTAACCACAGACTCATCAAAATAAGCAAACAACACACAAAAAAAAGAATCTGTCAAAAACAGAATAGTCTGTAGTAATCTGTAACTAACGCAAACTTCTGGAACTCAGAAAATTCAGCCAAAATAGGACGACCTAGACAATTTGTTTATTGATCTGCTGCAATTGTAATCAGTATTTTATCACGTTATGGTGATTTTAAACAATTGCTTTTGTGAACAGAAAGTTTCTGGAATTTTCAGCAAGATCAAATAACTATCATCCAAGAAGATCCTATAGGTCTTACTTGGCACAAACACTAATTAAAACATAAAACCACATCTGAACAGAAGCTAGATGGATTATTTATTCCTAAACAGAACCAAAAAGAAAGAAACTAAAATAAAATTGGGTTGCCTCCCAACAAGCGCTAACGTTTAACGCCCCAAGCTAGGCATGATGATTTCAATGATGCTCACCTAAAAGATCAGAATTGAAACATAAAGAGAGCATCATGAAGAACATGACTAGCACATTTAAGTCTAACCCACTTCCTATGCATAGGGATTTTGTGAGCAAACAACTTATGGGAATAACAATGAACTAGCATAGGAAGGCAAAACAAGCATTACTTCAAAACTTTAAGCACATAGAGAGGAAACTTGATATTATTGCAATTCCTACAAGCATATATTCCTCTCTCATAATAACTTTCAGTAGCATCATGAATGAATTCAACAATATAGCCAGCACCTAAAGCATTCTTTTCATGATCTACTTGCATAGAAATTTTATTACTCTCCACAAAAGCAAATTTGTTCTCATGAATAGTAGTGGGAGCAAACTCAACAAAATGACTATCATGTGAAGCATAATCCGATTGAAAATTAAAATCATGATGACAAGTTTCATGGTTACCATTATTCTTTATAGCATACGTGTCATCACAATAATCATCATAAATAGCAGGCATGCTTTCATCATAATAAATTTGCTTATCAAAACTTGGGGGGCTAAACATATCATCTTCATCAAACATAGCATCCCCAAGCTTGTGGCATTGCATATCATTAGCATCATGGGTATTCAAAAAATTCATACTAACAACATTGCAATCATGCTCATCATTCACATATTTTGTGCCAAGCATTCTATGTAATTCTTCTTCTAGTAGTTGAGCACAATTTTTCTTCCCATCATTTTCACGAAAGATATTAAAAAGATGAAGCATATGAGGCACCCTTAATTCCATTTTTTTGTAGTTTTCTTTTATAGACTAAACTAGTGATAAAACAAGAAACTAAAAGATTCGATTGCAAGATCTAAAGATATACCTTCAAGCACTCACCTCCCCGGCAACGGAGCTAGAAAAGAGCTTAGTTGACGGGGTGTGAGTGCCGCTTACCTAGCCTCCCCGGCAATGGCGCCAGAAAAGAGCTTGATGTCTACTACATAACCTTCTTCTTGTAGACGTTGTTGGGCCTCCAAGTGCAGAGGTTTGTAGGATAGTAGCAAATTTCCCTCAAGTGGATGACCTAAGGTTTATCAATCCGTGGGAGGCGTAGGATGAAGATGGTCTCTCTCAAACAACCCTGCAACCAAATAGCGAAGAGCCTCTTGTGTCCCCAACACACCCAATACAATGGTAAATTGTATAGGTGCACTAGTTCGGCGAAGAGATGGTGATACAAGTGCAATATGGATGGTAGATATACGTTTTTGTAATCTGAAAATATAAAAACAGCAAGGTAGGAAGCGATAAAAGTGAGCACAAACGGTATTGCAATGCTAGGAAACAAGGCCTAGGGTTCATACTTTCACTAGTGCAAGTTCTCTCAACAATAATAACATAATTGGATCATATACCTATCCCTCAACATGCAACAAAGAGTCACTCCAAAGTCACTAATAGTGGAGAACAAACGAAGAGATTATGGTAGGGTACGAAACCACCTCAAAGTTATTCTTTCCAATCAATCCGTTGGGCTATTCCTATAAGTGTCACAAACAGCCCTAGAGTTCATACTAGAATAACACCTTAAGACACAAATCAACCAAAACCCTAATGTCACCTAGATACTCCAATGTCACCTCAAGTATCCGTGGGTATGATTATACGATATGCATCACAGAATCTCAGATTCATCTATTCAACCAACACATAGAACCTCAAAGAGTGCCCCAAAGTTTCTACCGGAGAATCAAGACGAAAACGTGTGCCAACCCCTATGCATAGGTTCATGGGCGGAACCCGCAAGTTGATCACCAAAACATACATCGAGTGAATCACGTGATATCCCATTGTGACCACAGATACGCACGGCAAGACATACATCAAGTGTTCTCAAATCATTAAAGACTCAATCCGATAAGATTACTTCAACGGGAAAACTCAATCCATTACAAGAGAGTAGAGGGGTAGAAGAAACATAAGATCCAACTATAATGGCAAAGCTCGTGATACATCAAGATCGTGCCAAATCAAGAACACGAGAGAGAGAGAGAGAGATCAGACACATAGCTACTGGTACATACCCTCAGCCCCGAGGGTGAACTAGTCCCTCCTCGTCATGGAGAGCGCCGGGATGATGAAGATGGCCACCGAGGGTTCCCCCTCCGGCAGGGTGCCGGAACAGTGTCCCGATTGGTTTTTGGTGGCTACAGAGGCTTGCGGCGGCGGAACTCCCGATCTCTTCTGTTCCCCGAAGGTTTTAGGGTATATTGGTATATATAGGTGCCACCTCTTGAGCACTGCGTTGGTTTTTCGTTGAAGAGGAAAGGGTGATGCAGCAAAGTAGCGTAAGTATTTCCCTCAGTTTTTGAGAACCAAGGTATCAATCCAGTAGGAGGCTGCGCGCGAGTCCCTTGTACCTACACAAAACAAATAACCCCTCGCAACCAACGCGATAAGGGGTTGTCAATCCGTTCACGGTCACTTACGAGAGTGAGATCTGATAGATATGATAGGATAATATTTTTGGTATTTTTGTGATAAAGATGCAACGTAAAATAAAAGCAAAGTAAAAAGCAAAGGAAATAACTAAGTGTTGGAAGATTAATATGATGAAGATACACCCGGGGGCCATAGGTTTCACTAGTGGCTTCTCTCAAGAGCATAAATATTTTACTGTGGGTGAACGAATTACTGTTGAGCAATTGACAGAATTGAGCATAGTTATGAGAATATCTAGGTATGATCATGTATATAGGCTTCACGTCCGAGACAAGTAGACCGACTCCTGCCTGCATCTACTACTATTACTCCACTCATCGACCGCTATCCAGCATGCATCTAGAGTATTAAGTTCATGAAAACAGAGTAACGCATTAAACAAGATGACATGATGTAGAGGGATAAATTCATGCAATATGATAAAAACCCCATCTTGTTATCCTCGATGGCAACAATACAATACGTGCCTTGCTGCCCCTACTGTCACTGGGAAAGGACACCGCAAGATTGAACCCAAAGCTAAGCACTTCTCCCATTGCAAGAAAGATCAATCTAGTAGGCCAAACCAAACTGATAATTCGAAGAGACTTGCAAAGATAACCAATCATACATAAAAGAATTCAGAGAAGATTCAAATATTGTTCATAGATAATCTTGATCATAAACCCACAATTCATCGGTCTCAACAAACACACCGCAAAAAGAAGATTACATCGAATAGATCTCCACGAGATAGGGGGAGAACATTGTATTGAGATCCAAAAAGAGAGAAGAAGCCATCTAGCTACTAACTATGGACCTGAAGGTCTGAAGTAAACTACTCACACTTCATCGGAGAGCCTATGGTGTTGATGTAGAAGCCCTCCGTGATGGATGCCCCCTTCGGCGGAGCTCCGGAACAGGCCCCAAGATGGGATTTCGTGGGTACAGAAGGTTGCGGCGGTGGAATTAGGTTTTTGGCTCCGTATCTGATCGTTTGGGGGTACGTAAGTATATATAGGAGGAAGGAGTACGTCGGTGGAGCAACAGGGGGCCCATGAGGGTGGAGGGCGCGCCCTGGGGGGGTGGGCGCGCTCCCCTACTTCGTGACCTCCTCTTTTGTTTCTTGACGTAGGGTCCAAGTCTCCTGGATCATATTCTTCCTAAAAATCACGTTCTCGAAGGTTTATTCCGTTTGGACTCCGTTTGATATTCCTTTTCTGCGAAACTCTGAAATAGGCAAAAAAACAACAATTCTGGGCTGGGCCTCCGGTTAATAGGTTAGTCCCAAAGATAATAAAAAAGTGGATAATAAAGCCCAATAATGTCCAAAATAGTAGATAATATAGCATGGAGCTATCAAAAATTATAGATACGTTGGAGACGTATCAGGCATCCCCAAGCTTAATTCCTGCTCGTCCTCGAGTAGGTAAATGATAAAAACAGAATTTTTGATGCAGAGTGCTACTTGGCATAATTTTAATGTAATTCTTCTTAATTGTGGTATGAATATTCAGATCCGAAAGATTGAAGACAAAAGTTTAATATTGACATAAAAATAATAATACTTCAAGCATACTAACAAAGCAATCATGTCTTCTCAAAATAACATGGCCAAAGAAAGTTATCCCTACAAAATCATATAGTCTGGCTATGCTCTATCTTCATCACACAAGGTATTTAAATCATGCACAACCCCGATGACAAGCCAAGCAATTGTTTCATACTTTTGACATTCTCAAACTTTTTCAATCTTCACGCAATACATGAGCGTGAGCCATGGATATAGAACTATATGTGGAATAGAATGGTGGTTGTGGAGAAGACAAAAAGAGGGAGAAGATAGTCTCACATCAACTAGGCGTATCAACGGGCTATGGAGATGCCCATCAATAGATATCAATGTGAGTGAGTAGGGATTGCCATGCAACGGATGCACTAGAGCTATAAGCATATGAAAGCTCAACAAAAGAAACTAAGTGGGTGTGCATCCAACTCGCTTGCTCACGAAGACCTAGGGCATTTTGAGGAAGCCCATCATTGGAATATACAAGCCAAGTTCTATAATGAAAATTTCCCACTAGTATATGAAAGTGACAAAATGAGAGACTCTCTATCATGAAGATCATGGTACTACTTCGAAGCACAAGTCTGGTAAAAGGATAGTAACATTGTCCCTTCTCTCTTTTTCTCTCATTTTTTTATATTTTTTTATTTGGGCCTTTTCTCTTTTTTATGGCCTCTTTTCTTTCTTTTTTTGTTCGGAGTCTCATCCCGACTTGTGGGGGAATCATAGTCTCCATCATCCTTTTCCTCACTTGGGACAATGCTCTAAAAATGAAGATCATCACACTTTTATTTTCTTACAACTCAACAATTACAACTCGATACTTAGAACAAAATATGACTCTATATGAATGCCTCCGGCGGTGTACTGGGATATGCAATGAATCAAGAGTGACATGTATGAAAGAATTACGAATGGTGGTTTTGCCACAAATACGATGTCAACTACATGATCATGCTAAGCAATATGACAATGATGGAGCGTGTCATAATAAACAGAACGGTGGAAAGTTGCATGGGAATATATCTTGGAATGGCTATGGAAATGCCATGATAGGTAGGTATGGTGGCTGTTTTGAGGAGGTATATGGTGGGTGTATGATACCGGCGAAAAGTGCGCGGTATTAGAGAGGCTAGCAATGGTGGAAGGAGGAAGGGTGCGTATAATCCATGGACTCAACACTAGTCATAAAGAACTCATATACTTATTGCAAAAATCTACAAGTTATCAAAGCAAAGTATTACGCGCATGCTCCTAGGGGGATAGATTGGTAGGAAAAAAACCATCGCTCGTCCCCGACCGCCACTCACAAGGAAGACAATCAATAAATAAATCAAGCTCCAACTTCATCACATAACGGTTCACCATACGTGCATGCTACGGGAATCAGAAACTTTAACACAAGTATTTCTCAAATTCACAACTACTCAACTAGCATGACTCTAATATCACCATCTTCATATCTCAAAACAATTATCAAGCATCAAACTTCTCATAGTATTCAACACACTCATAAGAAAGTTTTTACTATTCTTGAATACCAAGCATATTAGGATTATTTAAGCAAATTACCATGCTATTTAAGAGTCTAAAAATAATCTAAATGAAGCATGAGAGATCAATAGTTTCTATAAAACAAATCCACCACCGTGCTCTAAAAGATATAAGTGAAGTACTAGAGCAAAACTATATAACTCAAAAGATATAAGCGAAGCACATAGAGTATTCTAACAAATTCCAAATCATGTATGGCTCTCTCAAAAGGTGTGTGCAGCAAGGATGATTGTGGTAAACTAAAAGACAAAGACTCAAATCATACAATATGCTCCAAGCAAAACACATATCATGTGGTGAATAAAAATATAGCTCCAAGTAAAGTTACCGATGGAAGTAGACGAAAGAGGGGATGCCTTCCGGGGCATCCACAGGCTTTGGCTTTATGGTGCCCTTAGATTATCTTGGGGGTGCCATGGGCATCCCCAAGCTTAGGCTCTTGCCACTCCTTGTTCCGTAATCCATCAAAAAAATTCACCCAAAACTTGAAAACTTCACAACACAAAACTCAACAGAAATCTCGTGAGCTCCGTTAGCGAAAGAAAACAAAAGACCACTTCAAGGTACTGTAATGAACTCATTCTTTATTTATATTGGTGTTAAACCTACTGTATTCCAACTTCTCTATGGTTTATAAACTATTTTACTAGCCATACATTGATCAAAATAAGCAAACAACACACGAAAAACAGAATCTGTCAAAAACAGAACAGTCTGTAGTAATCTGTAACTAACGCAAACTTCTGGTACTCCAAAAAATCAGCCAAATTAGGAAGACCTAGGAAATTTGTTTATTGATCAGCAGATATTGGAATTAGTATTTTATCACGTTCTGGTGATTTTTAACAATTGTTTTCATGAACAGAAAGTTTCTAGAAATTACAGCAAGATCAAATAACTATCATCCAAGAAGATCCTATAGGTTTAACTTGGCACAAACACTAATTAAAACATAAAAACACATCTAACCAGAGGCTAGAACAAATATTTATTCCTAAACAGAAGCAAAAAGCAAAAAAACTAAAAATAAAATTGGGTTGCCTCCGAACAAGCGCTATCGTTTAACGCCCCTACCTAGGCATAAAAGCAAGGATAGATCTAGGTATTGCCATCTTTGGTAGGCAATCCATAAGTGGCTCTCATGATAGATTCATATGGTAATTTTATTTTCTTCCTAGGGAAGTGTTCCATGCCTTTCTTTAATGGAAATTGGAATCTAATATTCCCTTCCTTCATATCAATAATTGCACCAATCGTTCTAAGGAAAGGTCTACCAAGAATAATAGGACATGAAGGATTGCAATCTATATCAAGAACGATCAAATCTACGGGCACATAATTCCTAATAGCAACAATAAGAACATCATTATTTCTTCCCATAGGTTTCTTAATAGTAGAATCCGCAAGGTGCAAGTTTAGAGAGCAATCATCAAAATCACGGTACTCTAGCAAATCGCATAAAGTTTTGGGAATAGTGGAAACACTAGCACCCAAATCACATAAAGCATAGAACTCATGATCCTTAATCTTAATTTTAATAGTAGGTTCCCACTCATCATAAAGTTTTCTAGGAATAGAAACTTCCAACTCAAGCTTTTCTTCATAAGATTGCATCAAGGCATCAATGATATGTTTAGTAAACGCTTTATTTTGACTATAAGCATGAGGAGAATTTAGCACGGATTGCAACAAGGAAATACAATCAATCAAAGAACAATTTTCATAATTAAATTCCTTGAAATCCAAAATAGTGGGTTTATTAACATCTAGGGTTTTGATTTCATCAATCCCACTTTTATCAATTATAGCATCAAGATCTAAAAACTCCGAATTTTTGGAATGCCTTCTAGGTAAAGGTGGATCATATTCAGTCCCATCATTATCAACATTCATATTGCAAAACAAAGATTTAATAGGGGACACATCAATAACTTTTAGATCTTCATCTTTATTTTCATAGAAATTGGAAGAACACGCTTTTATAAAGCAATCTTTCTTAGCACGCATTCTAGCGGTTCTTCCTTTGCACTCATCAATTGAAATTCTCATGGATTTGAGAGACTCATTGATATCATGCTTAGGAGGAATAGATCTAAGTTTTAAAGAATCAACATCAAGATAAATTCTATCAACGTTCCTAGCCAATTCATCAACTTTAAGCAATTTCTCTTCAAGCAAAGCATTGAAATTCTTTTGCGAATTCATAAACTCTTTAACACTAGTCTCAAATTCAGAGGGCATCTTATTAAAATTTCCATAAGATCTGTTGTAGGAATTACCATAATTATTAGAGGAATTGCTAGGATAAGGCCTAGGATTAAAGTTTCCTCTATACGCGTTGTTACCAAAATTATTCCTACCAACAAAATTCACATCCATAGATTCATTATTATTCTCAATCAAAGTAGACAAAGGCATATCATTAGGATCAGAAGAAACACTCTTACTAGCAAATAATTTCATAAGTTCATCCATCTTTCCACTCAAAACATTAATTTCTTCTATCGCATGCACTTTTTTATTAGTAGATCTTTCAGTGTGCCATTGAGAATAATTAACCATAATATTATCTAGGAGTTTAGTAGCTTCTCCTAAAGTGATTTCCATAAAAGTGCCTCCCGCGGCCGAATCTAAAAGATTTCTAGAAGCAAAATTCAATCCGGCATAAATCTTTTGTATAATCATCCACAAATTCAAACCATGAGTAGGGCAATCACGTATCATTAATTTCATCCTCTCCCAAGCTTGTGCAACATGTTCATGATCAAGTTGCTTAAAATTCATAATATCGTTTCTAAAAGAGATAATCTTAGCGGGAGGAAAATACTTAGAGATAAAAGCATCTTTGCACTTATTCCAAGAATCAATACTATTTTAGGCAAAGACGAAAACCAAGCTTTAGCACGATCTCTAAGCGAAAAAGGGAATAGCTTCAATTTAACAATATCATTGTCAACATCTTTCTTCTTTTCCATATCACACAAATCAACAAAGCTATTTAGATGAGTAGCGGCATCTTCACTAATGTATTAAGTTATCCAGCATGCATCTAGAGTATTAAGTTCATGAAAACAGAGTAACGCCTTAAGCAAGATGACATGATGTAGAGGGATAAATTCATGCAATATGATAAAAACCCCATCTTGTTATCCTCGATGGCAACAATACAATACGTGCCTTGCTGCCCCTACTGTAACTGGGAAAGGACACCGCAAGATTGAACCCAAAGCTAAGCACTTCTTCCATTGCAAGAAAGATCAATCTAGTAGGGAAAACCCAACTGATAATTCGAAGAGACATGCAAAGATAACCAATCATACATAAAAGAATTCAGAGAAGATTCAAATATTGTTCATAGATAATCTTGATCATAAACCCACAATTCATCGGTCTCAACAAACACACCGCAAAAAGAAGATTACACCGAATAGATCTCCACGAGACAGGGGGAGAACATTGTATTGAGATCCAAAAAGAGAGAAGAAGCCATCTAGCTACTAACTATGGACCCGAAGGTCTGAAGTAAACTACTCACACTTCATCGGAGAGGCTATGGTGTTGATGTAGAAGCCCTCCCACTACAAAAAAAAGACACGTCCGTGACATTTTGGGCCGAACAAAATATTTTTCTGTCATACATATGACACTTCTATGACGATAATTGTGACAAAACCCGGTATCATCATAGATGTGCTGGGCTCCTACTTCTATGACAAAAAATCATGACAGAAAATGGGCTTTTCATCCTGGGCGGGCCGGAGACGCAGCTGCATGACATTCTTTGGGCCGTCCATGACGGAAAAAACCGTGGTAGAAGCGAGGGCGAGGAAAATTTCGGGGAGTTCCGGGTTACGGTGGGAGGTCGGGGCCGAGATATGCGCGTTTCTCTCGTACACGTACGCGCGTGTTTGCGAGGCGTTGGCTCTAACTGAACTTGAGCGAGGCGTTGGGCTCTAACTGAACCCGAGCGATTACACTACAGGCTACGCGTTACTGAACCCGAGCGATCGATCGATGGTTGTTAACTGAACCCGATCGAGCGATTCCTTCGCTACTGCTGCTAACTGAAGCCGATCGATGCTGCCTCTGGGATGAACAGTCAGCGTTGCAGGGGGGTTGGATGAACAGTGAGTGGTGGCGTTGCCTCTGGATGAACAGGACCCCGTGGTGTGGAGGGCTGGATGAACAGTAGACGGTGGAGGGGTGCCCGTGGAGGAGTGGTTGAACAGGACCCCGTGGTGTGGAGGGCTGGATGAACAGTAGACGGTGGAGGGGTGCCCGTGGAGGGGTGGTTGAACAGTAGCCGATGGAGTAGCGCGCGGTGGAGGCTGGATGAACAGGAGCCCGTGGAGGCTGGAGGAGGTCGACGGTAGCCCGTGGAGGCTGGAGGAGGTCGACGGTGGAGATGAACAGTATCCCGTGGAGTCCCGTTTTGCGGTACGCCACACCCCTCCCGACGAACAGGACACCCGTTTCGACCGTAGGAGGTCCATTTCGTCCGTTTTGTGGTACGCCACACCCCTCCCGATCAACAGGACCCCCGTTTTGACCGTAGGAGGTCCGTTTCGTCTGTTTTGCGGTACGCCACACCCCTCCCGATCAACAGGACCCCCGTTTCGACCGTAGGAGGTCCGTTTCGTCCATTTTGCGGTACGCCAGACCCCTCCCGATGAACAGGATCCCGTTTCGAACGTGGCCGATCGAACACAAGGCCGTTTCCTCCGTTCTGCGGTACGCCAGGCCTCGTTTCCATCGCCTGTTCCGTCCAAGCCCTCCCGATGAACACGACCACGCATTCCGTTCCGACCCAGCCGGTTGGCTCCCGCGCGTTCCTTTGCCTCCCGATGAACACGACGCATTCCGTTGCCTCCCCATGAACACGTCGCATTCCGTTGCCACCCCATGAACACGATGACGACGCTGTTTCTCCGTTCTGACCCAGCCATGTCAACGAGCCCTCGCCGTACATATGCGTGAGTAGGCGTTCGAGACCCCGCCCGTATGTACACATATGTGGCCGTATTATCTTTCTTGCACCCTGGCAGCTGTATGTACGTGTACATGCTACGTGCGCACCTCTACTACGACACGTGCGCGCCTCTACATCCACCAGTATATATGTACGTACACGTTCGCGACCAGAATGACAACGCTACGTACGCTTCGACCAGGTGGGTCCCGACTGTCAGGCACTTCCTTGCGTGTGAAGATGTAGCTGGTGGGTCCCAGCAGTCAGGGGGGCGAATCGTTCTTTTTTTTCCCTGACGCACTTCCTTGCGTGCGAAGGTGTAGCTGGTGGGTCCCAGCAGTCATGGGGGAAACGTTTTTTTCACGAAATACGGTGGCCCGTCCGGTGGGTCCCCGCTGTCAGGTGGAGGAATAATTATTTTGCATGTAATAAGGAGGCACTTCCTTGCTGCGGCCGTGGACCCAGCTGTCAGCGTCTCCACGCATAGTACTCTTCCGATGGAAGTCGGTCGTTGACCACATTGACCACGCCGCGCCGAGAGCACCACGGCGGTGGACGACGACGAGGCCTAGGAAGGGGATGACACGGAGGCAGGGAAGACTCGGCAGTTGTTTCCCACGCGGAGGGGAGTACGACTGTACGAGGGTTTACTGGTTCGTCCGTCGTTGCCGGAGAATAACAGCAGGTGTGGGTGAGTAGAGGGATGGCTAGGCCAACGATGGGAGTACAATGGGGCGGTGAGGCCTGCGCGGCAGCACAGCCGGCCGCGGGGAGGAGGGAGCAGGCAGTCCCGCCGGCACTTGTTTGAGCGGCTGGAGCAGGAAGAGCAGAGATTGAAGAAGCACAACGGCCGTTGGATGGACATCCAACAGTCAGTGCTTGTGCGTCAACCTTTTTTTAGGAAAGCCTCAGATCTGTGGAAAACAGCATACAGCCCATCTGCCATTATTTCTAATAATTTACAGCCCATTTGCTAATTCTTAAAGTTTTTTTCGAGCACATATTCTTTTTGTTAGCATTACAGCCCATATTGTGGCCACGGTTAAAAAATTATACAAATTTTTGCATATTTCGGTGCGGTCCGAACTGTTTTTAATCCCGAAATTTCGACTGACATTCAAATTGATTTTAAAAATAAATGTATATCAATATAAAATCCAACAAATTCTCCACGCATAAAAATTAATGTAATTTAAAATCTTGAAATGAAAAAAAAGATATTTGAAACTAATTGCCGGTTTGATGTGTTTTAAAAATGTACAACCCATTTCTCATTACTGATGGGCCATTTTCTCGGCCAGCCGAATGAAAGCTCTCCTCGTCTTGAAAGATTTGCAGCCCAACAGGCCTGACAAAGCGACTTACTTGGCAAATCACAAAAAAACTGGGCTGTGGCCGTGGACCCAGCTGTCAGCCTCTCCACGTACAGTACTCTTCCGATGGAAGTCGTTCCTTGACCACGTTGACCATGCCACGCGGAGAGCACCACGGCGGTGGATGACAGCGAGGCCTAGGAAGGGGATGACGCGGAGCCGGGGAAGACGCGGCAGTGGAAGCCCGCACGGAGAGGAGTATGAGGGTTCACTGGTTCGGCTGTGGTGTGAGGCTGCCGTCGCCGCAGGGCCTGGCCAGCAGTGGGAATAGTAGGGGGCGGTGAGGCCTCTGCGGCAGCACAGCCGGCCACGGGAGGCAGGAGCATGCGGCACGACCGGCGCTGCTTTGGGCGGCTGGAGCAAGAAGACCAGAGGTTGAAGAAGCACTAAGGGCGTTGGATGGACATCGTACGGTCACTGGAGCAAGAATCGTTCATATTGACTAAGTTGACAAAGCCCTTCGTCCCCGTCAACTTAGTAGGCCCACAAGTCAGCCTCCCACCAAGGTGGGTCCCAGCTGGCAGGGGGAGTATTCATTTTTTTGTGCGTAATAAGGAGGCACTTCCGGTGGGTCCGAGCTGACAGCGGGGGGAACGTTTTTTCGTGAAATACGGTGGCCCGTCCGATGGGTCCCAACAGTTAGGGGGAATCGATTTTTTTTCGCAAAATACTGGTGGCCCGTCCGGTGGGTCCCCGCTGTCAGGTGGAAGAATAATTATTTTCCGCGTAATAAGGAGGCACTTCTTTGCGGCTGCCGTGGACCCAGCTGTCAGCCTCTCCACGTATAGTACTCTTCTGATGGAAGTCGTTCCTTGACCACGTTGACCACGCCGCGCGAAGAGCACCACGGCGGTGGACGACGGCGAGGACTAGGAAGGGGACGATAGGGAGCCGGGGAAGACACGGCAGTGGAAGCCCGCGCGGAGAGGAGTACGAGAGTTCACTGGTTCGGCTGCGGTGTGAGGCTGCCGTCGCTGCAGGGCCTGGCCAGCGGTGGGAATAGTAGAGGGCGGTGAGGCCTCTGCGGCAGCACAGCCGGCCTCAGGAGGCAGGAGCATGCGGCACGACCGGCGCTGCTTTTGGCGGTTGGAGCAAGAAGACCAGAGGTTGAAGAAGCACTACGGCCGTTGGATGGACATCGTACGGTCACTGGAGCTAGAATCGTTCATATTGACTAAGTTGACAAAGCCCTTCATCCCCGTCAACTTAGTAGGCCCACAAGTCAGCCTCCCACCAAGGTGGGTCCCAGCTGGCCGGGGGAGTATTCATTTTTTTGTGCGTAATAAGGAGGCACTTCCGGTGGGTCTGAGCAGACAGCGGGGGGAACCTTTTTTCGCGAAATACGGTGGCCCGTCCGGTGGGTCCCAACAGTCAAGGGGAAACTATTTTTTCGCAAAATACTGGTGGCCCGTCTGGTGGGTCCCCGCTGTCAGGTGGAGGAATAATTATTTTCCGCGTAATAAGGAGGCACTTCCTTGCGGCTGCCGTGGACCCAGCTGTCAGCCTCTCCACGTACAGTACTCTTCCGATGGAAGTCGGTCGTTGACCACATTGACCACGCCGCGCCGAGAGCACCACGGCGGTGGATGACGGTGAGGCCTAGGAAGGGGACGACGCGAAGCCGAGCAAGACACGGCAGTGGAGGCCCACGCGGAGAGGAGTACGATCGTTCACTGGTTCGGCTGCGGTGTGAGGCTGCTGTCGCCGCAGAATAACAGGGGGTGTGGGTGAGTGAAGGGATGGCCTGGCCAGTGGTTTGAGTAGTATGGGGGCAGTGAGGCCTCCGCGGTAGCACAGCCGGCCACGGTAGGCAGGAGCAGGCGGCACGACCGGGGTTGCTTTGGGCGGCTGGAGCAAGAAGACCAGAGGTTGAAGAAGCACTATGGCCGTTGGATGGACATCATACGGTCACTGGAGTATTGACTAAGTTGACAAAGCCCACCGTCCCCGTCAACTTAGTAGGCCCACAGTTAGCCCAATAATATGGTGGGTCCCAGCTAGCAGGGGGTATTCATTTTTTTGGGCGTAATAAGGAGGCACTTCCTTGCGTGCGAAGATATAGCTGGTGGGTCCGACCTGTCAGCGGAGGGAACGTTTTTTTCACGAAATACAGAGGCCCTTCCTGTGGGTCCTAGCTATCAGGTGGAGGAATCATTATTTTGCGCGTAATAAGGAGGCATTTCCTTGCGTGCGGCCGTGGACCCAGCTGTCAGCCTCTCCACGTACAGTCCAGTTCCAATGGATGTCGTTCATTGACCACGTTGACCAGGCCGCACCGAGAGCACCAGGGCGGTGGACGACGGCGAGGCCTAGGAAGGGAACGACACGGAGCCAGGGAATACTCGGCAGTTGTTTCCCACGTGGAGGAGTACGAGGGTTTACTGGTTCATCTGCCGTCGCCAGAGAATAACAGCATGTGTGGGTGAGTAGAGGGATGGCTAGGCCAGCGATGGGAGTACGGTGGGGACGTGAGGCCTGCGCGGCAGCATAGCCGGCCGCGGGAGGAGGGAGCAGGCAGTCCCGCCGGCGCTTGTTTGAGCGGCTGGAGCATGAAGAGCAGAGATTGAAGAAGCACGACAGTCGTTGGATGGACATCCAACAGGCACTGCTCTCGTGTGTTGACTAAGTTGACAGGGCGTTGCGTGTGCGTCAACCTTTTTTTATGAAAGCATACGCGTCAACCTGTAGTAGGCGCACAAGTCAGCCTCAAATCTGTGGAAAACAGCATACAGCCCATCTGCCATTATTTCTAATAATGTACAGCCCATTTGCTAATTCTTAAGAATTTTTTTGGAGCCCATCTTCTTTTTGTTAGCATTACACCCCATATTGTGGCCACGGTTAAAAAGTATACAAAATTTTGCATATTTCGGTGCGGTCAACTGCTTTTAATCCAGAAATATCGATTCACATTCAAACTATTTTGAAAAATAATTTATATAAATATAAAATCCAAATAATTGTCCACGCATAAAAATCAATGGAATTTAAGATCTTGTAATGAAAAAAATGAAACTAACTCCCGGTTTGATGTGTTTTAAAAATGTACATCCCATTTCTGGGCAGACCGAATGAAACTCTCCTCGTCTTGAAAGATTTGCAGCCCAGCAGGGCCGATAAAGCAAGTAGGCCTTGTTTGGGTATTTCTTTAAAAAAAATAGAACTGGGCTAGCCATTTTCAGCAAGAAAAAAACACAACTGGGCTCATGATGTGGTAAACGTAAATGAAACCCTGGCTAGACGGGCCACAGCCCCCGCACAGCCCCGTTGTTACCCTGATCCGTCGCTAAAACTAGTATAAATAACAACCACTTGTTCCTCAAAAAAACTGCGCGACTTGCTGGGTCCCTGGTGTCAGCCGCTCGTAGTGTAATTCTCTCGTTTATTGACTACGTTGACAATGGCGTGAGCCCCAGATGTCCAACCATTAGGAGGAACCATATTTTTGGAATTGTACTATAGAGGCACTTGCTTGCGTACTGCAATGACGCTGGTGGGTCCCTACTGTCATCCTCTCCACGTACAGTCATCTCCTTGTTCCTCTCGGTTGTTGACGACGTTGACAATGCAAGAGGGCGGCACACCGCGCACGGCGAGCGAACCAAGGCTGCAAGGCGGAGGACGGCGGCGAGGCCTCGGACGGAACGAACAGGAGCCGTTGAAGATGCGCCGGTCCAGTCGCAGGCGGAGGGGAGTACAAGGGTTGACTGGTTCGGGCGCGGGTGCGTGTTGGGGCTGACGTCACCGAAGAATAACAGGACGTGTGGGGGAATAGAGGGAGGGGCTGGCCAACGTTGGAGGGTACGTACGGTAGGGCGGCGGAGGCGCAGCCAGCCATGGGAGGCGGGAGCAGGCGGAGCCGACGGGGTGGTTTGGTTTGGGCGGCTGGAGGAAGAAGAAGACAAGAGATAGAAGATACACGACAGATGTTGGATGTCAATCCAATGGCTGGTAGGCAGAATCGTTTGTTGACTGGCTAGTAAGTCGACACCACCTTGGATAGGCTATTTCCTCGCGGGTCCCAAATGTGAGAATCCAAATCTGTCACAGTCATGCAGCCTTTCCTATGAAAATTTACAGCCCATTTGATGTGCTAGTTCAAAATAAGTTTGTGGGTGCTGGTGGGGGCTAATCACTTGGCTTCTGTAATGCACAGTGAGCTCAAGCAGCCGGCGAGAGTGATGTTATTTCCCTTGGTTGGGATTTGTTACAATATTTCACTCTAAATTAAACGAATGGCAAGCCATTTGCCTTGTTTCAAAGAAAATATGACAGTCACAGCCGAGTTGAAAAGGGCAGGAACATCTAACTCCAGCTTACAAACTGTACAAAAGCACGAGGGTTAATTGTTCATCAGGTTTACAAAAAGAACCAGATTGAAAAGGGCAACAACATCTAACTCCAGCACTGTTTTCGGCAGTCACAGTCAAATGGATTGGTCAGGTCCATAGAATGAACATCCTGGGTCGTAAAATTTACTGGATTATCACCACAATATGTTGTAAATAGAAGCTCGGCACGTTCAGAAGCTCTTTTGCCCACCTGAAACTCCTTTTTTTGCTCTTTGACATACCCATCCGTCAAAACCATGCTGCTGATAAACTTAAGGCTGATGGACAATAGTAACCTCACATTCAGCAGGAAGAATGTGACAAATCTTGTGTTTGCACGGTTGGCTACATATCGTTCTAGCATTATTGTCTTCAATCGAATCTCATGAGAAGTGAGAAAATCCCGATGCTTACGAATCCACCGATTGGTTATAACTTTCTTACCCCGTCATGTTGCCTAAATAGACATGAAGATTGAAAACAGTTAAGGTCTAAAAGAAGAGTGTCGAAAGAGCAACAGCTGAACGGTTAATTCTAGTACACTATATCCGGGCTTCCAATGTGCATGAAATTATCACCTTTATATACAACTTCTCCAGACATGGAAAGCATTGCAGCAAGCCAATAATCTTGTTCAGATCAAAACTATTCATTTGGATATATAAGATCTTGACAGAATCCAGCACCATTGATAGGCCATCCATGGGGAAACTCTTCATTGAGCATAGAACATAATATTAATACAAAATGTGTACTCCAAGATGATATATAAATTATGCGCAGAAATTTAAAATGCAGCTTATGGTTACAAGTGTAGATGATAATATAAAGTACCTGAAGAACTGTGGAGCCAAACACCATATTGAAATGAGCACAGAGATCATGTATTACACCCAAGGTCTCCAGTTTAGGCGCAGAGAGGACGGTTATTTGCAACGGTGAATAACTAGAATCAAGGATCAACCTTTGAAGTGAAGGGGCATCTTGGATGATGAGCTGCCTTCCGTCAAAAGAAATTCCAATTCTTACAAGGTTAGGCGACTTTATTTGGAGACAACCGATTCTAACTCTGAAAACAAGCACCAAGCACTCCAGCGTAGGGAAACTGGAGTGGATGATGCTGTGCAATGAGGCCTCTGATATACGAACCCGCACAAGTGAAAGTTTCTTGAGAAATGGGAGTCGAAGGTTTAGTACCAGATTATCTGGTAGGTAGCACAGCACAAAGGTGGCTGTATGGAGAGAGGACGAAAACCGCGAGATGGACATCGGTGCTGAGGGCACAAGTTCATGGCGTTCGGTATGTGGTATGTGATTTCCAGGGGAATAGTAGAACTCAAGCAGCTGTAGTTCTGTGAATTCAGGGGATTTTAGCCAGGCGTCCACCGTGCAGGGCATGGTATGCTTGCTCAGGTAGCATGACGGGATGCAGAGGCTTTGAACGGAGCCCTGGTGGGAGGAGATGATGGCTCTGGGGATTTCAAAATCATTGAAGAGAGATAGCTGATGACAGTCGAGATTAAGGGGCACGGCGCGCCATAGAGGGCGCCACCGAATTGAGAGGACTAGGGTGTGGCAGCAATCCTTGGTGGGGAGAAGCGAGATGATCTCCCCAAGGACGGCGTCCGGGAGATCGCTGATGCGGTCCACCCGAGATTCTACGGGTTCCTGGGATCCGGTGGGGGCGGGGTCGCCGCTTCTCCCCGCTGCCGGGTGCGGGATCTACAACAGGCGTCGCCGCTGGCGGGAGCCTCATCTTCTTGTCGCTGGGGTCAGCCGACTCCATTTTCCTCGAGGGCGTCGCGTCGCGCTCACGGATTTGAGCAGAGTAACGAATGAATAGCCTAGTTGTAGTGCGAGCGAAGAAGAAGGGGAGCTGGGGGTTTTCTGTAGTAGTGAGGAAGAAGGGGAGCTGGGGCTTTCTGTAGGAGCGAGGTGAGGAATTTGGGGGTATGAGTGGAGCGAGCTTACGTGAGGTGGGTGGGAGCGAGGAGGAAGAAGAGCACCCAGGTTTTTTTTGGGGGGGGGGGCGGTGTGCTGGGTGTGGGTAGCGCCTCTCATTCAGTAAATATATGGGATTTTGAATTGATTTTACTATTTACTAGTGTGGATGGGCTGTTTTGTCTTGGGCCCAGAGAAACAATTACTACTAGTACAGTGGAGACACTCTACAGCTACCCAGAAAAACGATTACTACTCGTACAGTGGAGACACTCTACCGCTTCTGGCTCCTCCTAGGTCATTGAAACGTCTCCCTCTACTGAATGCCGTTATACTTTTGTTCACCGACATGCGGGCCATGCAGCGTGCGGGCCCAAATGCCATCCACCAAATTAGAAGGCAGTATTGTAGGGTAATGCAGCAGAAAACAAAAAAATTCCGACCTACGCACCAGCCGAGGACCACTATGGAGACTGCATACATGATTTGATCTTTTTCGTTACCGACTCGTAGCGCAGCGGGAAGTAGAGTCGATGACGATCGGCGGTGCAGATCCCCGCAGCTAGGATTTACAACCTCCCAACCGCGAGGATGTATACCCTCATCTGCTCCTCAGACAACCCTCCGGGAGGCGGTCGAACAGCCCCCCCGGACGGTGTCGCGGACAGCCCTTCGGGAGGACCTTCGAAACTCGAACGGTCACTCGGACAGCCCTTCGGGAGGACCTTCGAAACTCGGACGGTCACACGGACAGCCCTTCGGGAGGCACTCACGAACTAAGACCGAAACTACGATCTCTCTATAGAGTTGCACACATACGGTGTCATCTATCCGGCAGGGCTTCGCCGTCCAGAACTAGTTCTTGCCGGAACCCAGACAGCCTTACGGCTCTACGAAACTCTTTTCGTGGGAGGGAGAGAAGAAGCCAGATAATGCATGGCATGTGTATGAGAGCAAGGGATGAGTGTGGAGGGCTGCCCCTCCACCTCTATTTATAGGAAATCCCAAGGGGGTAGGGTAGTTTCACAAAAAACCCAAAATGCACATGAATGAAGTCCTTCCACAAGGACCTAGGAGTGAAACCAATGGACAAGAGGGTCCCCAAGGGGGGATACCCCATGTGGCCGGCCACACCCCCATGAGGGGTCCAAAAAATGGCTCCTATCCATCCATGTCATCCCCAAGATCTTTTGGAGCAAAGCCCCAAAAGGTGGCTTTCCATAAAGTAACCATAAAGCTGATTTTCACTATTCACGACGACAATTTTCAGCGTCTGATCGAACTGAAAATATTTATGTGGGCTAAGAACATTTCCAGTACCCACTAAAATGATTTTCAACGCGTTCCGAAACAATTCCGGTTTTAGTGATTTTCATCTGCGAAACGCATCTGAAGTGGCTCCGGCAGCTCCGGAACATTTCCGGTTTTTATCGCAGAAAATTCCAAAAAGCTTCCAGAATGATTCTGGCATCCTCCAAGAATTATCAGGCATGTGCCGAAACCAATTTGACTTAATGGTGTATCCCGAAACAACTTTTCGGTATCATCGAAACTTATCCGATGACCTCTCTCTGCGGTACGATTCCGCTGTCCGAAACTTTTCGGTGTCCGAAACTTTTTCGGTGATTTTCTCTTAGACTCCCTGTCTAGTATTCAGAAGATAGATGACCCTTAAGCGTGTGACCCTATAGGTTTTGTGAAGTATAGACATGACCCGGAACCCCTTCCGATCAATGATCAACATCGGAGCCGTGGACACCCATATTGACCCCTATACCCACACGAATAAATATTCGAGTGAACCTCCAGTTGCCGTGTGCTATTCCTGTTGCTTCGCGATATGTTACAAATACCCGAGGTGAGACATGTTGGCATTCTCGTGGATCAACAACTTGTCCACTATGCTAGTTACCTCGTTACCGGTTTTGTTCTCTTTTCTCGTTTCGTGTTCCGGCATCCCCGTGATCAAATCACAAAGTGTCTGGCCAGACGATGATGGACACCGTAACACCGAGAGGGCCCGAGTATATCTCTCCATCGTCGGAGGAGCAAATCCCAATCTTGAGCTATCAAGTTACTTGACACACTTTTCCATGAACCCGTAAGCCGCCGTAATAGCCACCCATTTACGGATGACGTTTAACAAACCCCAAAGTTCATGAAGCAAGCATGAAGAAACTCGATACTCTCATGGTCTAAGGAATCATGCAAACGTTAACCGTCTCTGTGTTATGTACCAATAAACTTGTGACGAATGAATCTCATAGCATAACATCAATCCGGGTCGATTCAACACAAATGTTCTCTTAACATTGTGCCCTCAAAGTTGCTGGCATAGACATGCCCATGACCAGGAAAACAGAATCATCATGCAACACTTGAGCTAGTCTTAGAGGCCAGACTAGGAATACTTCTTACCGTTTATTATTCCACACGTGCATATGAGTCTTCCTCCGAGCCTCGTGGATATTGCAGACTCGAGAATCATTGCAGTTATAGCATGGAACATAAACATAATTGTGAACTCGGAGATAAATAATATCATTTATTATTGCCTCTAGGGCATATCTCCTACAGACTCCCACTTGCACTAGAGTCAATAATGTAGTTAATGCTAATGCACTTCACACCTGTGGCACACCGGTGTAAATATGCTTCGCTTGTGGTATAGCCTGATGTCCAACGGATCTGACGACTTCAGCTCCATGTGTATCTTTGCATGTCCTCGCGTTTTCACGTTTTCACAAAATTCATATTTTGTGTGGACTTGGCTTTGTATGTATGTGAATCACAGGTCGAACCTGGATTCCTCAGACTGAGTTATGGAACAACTACCTGCAGTAGTGTCCCATTGTCAGAAGCCATCTTGGAACCATACTAAGTTCATGATTGAACTATCTGATTCAACATCTTCTTTGTCGCTTCTAAAGCGTCAACATACTTAGCCCTTGTTATAGAATTCGCCACAGTAACTAGTTTGAACAAATTCCAACTAACTGTGCCACCACATTGTGTGTTACACAAAACCCTTAATTTAAATCGAAAATCGCATGGAGAAAAGATGAAGACTGTATCGATGTAACATTTTACAACGAACTCTTCATGATCTCTGCTTGCGAGAAAACCATGTCATCAGTACTTACTCTAGTACTCTGTGACATCTTTCACTGTTGTCCCATGATCAGTAATTTGATCACATTAGTATCCACACTCGCAACACCTTGGGAGTATCGAACATATCTGGTTGTTTTACATACCATGGAATACATGATTAATCCAAACACAAAAGTGTGTGGAATCTGCATCATGTATTTTGCTCATCAGTGTTTTGGGACACCGAGTCTTGCAAAAAACTCTTCCATGTGACCCCGGCAAGAATCACTCCCTGACGGTTTTAAATGCTAAAAGGTTTTAGCACCTTGTCAATATGTATTCATTGCTTAGCCCTATTAGGTAAATCTATCTCCATAGATCATTATGCCTAATATTGAGGCTATTTAGCCTAAGCATTTCATCGAAAAACTATTTTCAAATGAAGTCCTAATTCGTGTCAAGAAATTTATTTCCAATTAACAATGTGTGAAGCACACAAGGTTTTTAGAAATATTATTATGCTCCCACTTAGTTTCTTGAATTACAAGCATCTTCGTTACCCATTGATGAAGTCAAACCTCTTTGACCATTTCATCAAAGCACGAAGATTCCAACTCCATTTTGCTCTCTTCTGTCCATCGCTGGAACTCTGAAGTTTGCACCCTTACTAGCATCCTCTGGATAGACAAAATGCCTTGGACTGTAACACATGCAAGTCCTTGGTTTCATTTCCATCAGATGGAAATCTTATTGTCATCCATGTTTCATATGTCATGATTGAAATATGTATTAATTGCTAGTTCAACCCGAACCGACTTTAAGCATCGCTATGATGAAAACAACCTCATCGTAGTCAACTCTTGAACTTGTTATTTCAACAAGTCAAGCTTTATGGATAAAACATTTTTATCCGTATCAGTTTTAAGTTCCATAAATATTCCTTAGACTCTAAGTCTTCCGAAAGGAGTATCAAGGTTTTAATCTTGAATCACTTATATGGAAACTAACTCGGGTTGTATTGGCATTTAGCCAATTCCGGAGTCAGGGCCCATCAACGCTTCCTTGTGTATCGTAGGTATAATGTTGTCTAACAACAATATCTCGTTTGTTCGGGGGTTTCTTCGGTACTTCTTAATGGAGTCCCTGGTCGGAAATTCAATTGTAAATGTGGAGTGCGCCAGGGGGACCCTCTCTCACCATTGATCTTTGTCCTTGCGGCTGATCTCCTCCAAGCAGCAGTTAATGATGCTTTTGCTCGTGGGCTGCTTGATCTTCCTCTCCCTCATGACAGGGCGGGTGATTTCCCGGTTGTCCAATACGCTGATGACACGATTTTAGTTATGCAGGCATGTCCCGTGCAGGCTGCTCGTATGAAAGCTATCCTAGAAGATTATGCCACTTCCATTGGACTGAAGATCAACTTTCAGAAATCAACTCTCATACCCATTAACATTGATCACCGACGTGCTTCTGAACTGGCTGGGGTTTTTGGTTGCTCTGTTGGTTCCATGCCCTTCACATACCTCGGCCTGCCAATGGGCACAACGAGGCCCAGTGTCCTTGATCTTATGCCACTGGTTCATGCAGTTGAATGGAAGACATCCACTACTCTGTCACTAATGTCATCCGGAGCTAAACTAACCTTGGTCAATTCAGTTGTGACTTCGATGCTGATATACGCAATGTGCATGATCAAGATACACCCAAAGGTGATTGAACATCTGGATAAGCTGCGCAGACATTGCCTCTGGGCTAAAAACTCTGATGACGGGATCAAAAATAACTCTCTTGCGGCCTGGGAGCTGGTATGCCGCCCAAAACGCTGCGGAGGCCTTGGTGTTATTGATCTCAAAACACAGAATGCAGCTCTCCTCCTAAAGCATCTTTTCAAATTCTATAATCATGAAGATGTTCCCTGGGTGGAGCTTGTTTGGGATGCCTACTACAGAAACAAGATACCACATGCATCTGAGGCGGTTGGTTCTTTCTGGTGGAAAGATGTGATGCAACTCAGTGGGATATTCCGAGGGATCACTAAAGTCACCCCGGGGAATGGCTCTAGTGCTTTGTTCTGGAAAGATGCTTGGTTTGATAGTACTCAAGGCTCCCCGCTAATGGATATTTACCCACGGGCCTTTTCATTTTGTTTGAATGAGGACGATTCCATTGCTAAGGTTCTTACTGCAACTGACCCATCCACGATTTTCAGTCTACCTCTCTCGACCTAGGCGAGAGAAGAAATCAAAGAGATCCAGGAGGGGGTGCCGCAAAACCGACTGGCCGTCGATAACAGAGATGTCTGGGAATGCTTGCTCGGGCGTTTTTCGTCCAAGAAGTTCTATAATCACTGTTACAAACAGGTGGTGGCAGACGAGACGTTTGGATGGCTCTGGAAAGCTAAAAGCCCGATCAAATTCAAGATGTTTGGATGGCTACTCCTAGTTGATCGCCTGAATACCAGGAATATGCTCAAACGCAGACACTTTGTTGTCATGGGGGGCAACTATGCATGCATGTTCTGTCAAAACCCCCCAGAGGAAACGGTGGAACATCTGTTCTTCAACTGCCCCTTTAGCCAACGCTGCTGGGATGTGGTTGGAGTGACATGGCCGACAGCTGATAATAGACTGGCTCTTCTACATGGAGGTAGGGGTAGTTGGAGACAACCCCTCTTCATGGATATCTTTCTCATGGCTGCTTGGAGTCTTTGGATGGAGAGAAACAATCAACACTTCAGAGGGATTCAGCACTCTCATGGAGCATGGCTAGCTAGATTTAAGCATCTCTTGGAGCTGCTAACACATAACTGCCGGGAGGATCTTCATCCTTTCCTATCTAATTACATTGTAAACTTGGGCCACTAAGACAGTGGATAGCTAGCATGGCCGGGGGGGGCTCAAAACCCTTTTGTAATACATATGTAATTGTTCCTTTGTGAGTAATACAAAGTCAGTGGGAGCCTCTCCCACTGTCGCTCTTCCTCAAAAAAAACAATATCTCGTTTGCGCACCTGAGAGGTTTGCACGAGCCTTGCCTACGTGGTTCAGCTGCAAGTTCGACCGAAGTTCATACATTTTATTGTAGAGACTTCCGTATCAGTCGCAGTAGGAAACTCTGGAATTTCTTCCAAGGTCTCTTTCCTTTGATCTGATGAAGATACTGTTTATCTCGTCGAGTTGCACTATTCTCCCACTCACCTTTTTGAAAGAACCATTCTCTTTAAAAGCACACCGTTTCGCGGCAAACTATTTGCCTCGGTATAGTGAGGGAGGAATACCCAACATTTTGGTATAACCTACAAACTAGCACTTGTCTGATTTGGAATAGGTTTGTAACCTTTTACACAAGCCCCATATTCCAAATGTTAAGAAAAGATATAACATGGTTGGGCGTACCATACCATGCCATCATTTCAACAGACCTGATGGAGCTCTTTTTAGTGTAAAAGCCGCAGTCTCTAAAGCATTACTCTTCAAAAGTGATAATGGCAAATTTATTTATGTCACCTTTGATCTTACCATGTCATAAATGGTTTGATTACATCTCCACGGACTTTCCACTTGCAGTGGTGTTCCGGGAGGTGCAAGTTATGAAACCCCTTTCACAACTCATCAGACATTCGCTAAACATGTAACTCAAATATTCCTTTGTGCAATCAAATTGTAGAAACATAATTTTCTTGTTACAATGACTTCTACTTCATTTTTGAAAACCTTTCGAATGATTTCAAAAGATCCAGACTTACGTCTCATCAAGTAAATATCCATATATCTACTTGAGTCATTTCTGAAGATAAATAAATCCACCACTAGCAACACTTATCGGACTACACACATCAAATGTATGATCACTAATAAGTTTGTTGTTCGTTCCTTATGGCCTGTGAACGGTATTTTAGTCACTTCACTTTTCGGAGGAAAGTTGCAAGTGTCAGATGATTCAAAATCAAAAAGACTTCAAAATCCATCATAATGGAATTTTCCATGCGGGTTTCTCCAATGTGACCAAATGTAGTGCCACACTTGTGTGGTATTCTTTTAGTCTTGCGACATTTAGCGTCAGTGTTATGGATGTATCATATTACCATCAATATTCATAACATACATCCCATCTTGGATGGAAGCATGACCCTTCATGTTATTCATAATACTTAACAACAATTGTTGTTTTATGAACAACTCTTTTGCAACAAACATTGTGCAATGGGCTAGAATGAAACTCTAAAATGAATTATGAAAGTAAACCAAGAGGTATTGTATTATTATCAATATTCATAACATACATCTCATTCATAATGAAACTATGGCCCTTGTGTTATTCATGACATTGAACATAAAAAGTTCTCTTATGAACAACCTTCTTGCAAGATACCTTATGCAATGGGCTAGAGTTTGTAAAACTCTAAATGAATTATGAAAATAAATACAAACGTCAATACACCGATGGAAGGTATAGTAACATTTACTATGTTCCCTGTATACCTTAACCTCATTTCTGGCTAGTCTTTTTAGGCCATAGTAGCTCTTACATTGATTCGTAACAGAATGCAATCGAGCGGGTATCTTTGTGATTAACTCACAATACCTAAGCATTAGTGATTAACATGTTTAACCATAATTCCCAAGAACTATATCTTTGACCAGCCTACTATACATCAAAAACTTGGATGACATTCATACATGAGTTGGATATTCCAGTCATCTTTCTTTCTGCCTTTATACTTCTAACAATTTAACTTTTAGTATTTCTCCTACTCGCAAAAGAAGCACCCAACTTAAGAGTGGCGTTAGCCCCGGACTTCCTAGGCGTGTAAGTCATACTAACACCCTTTGGACACTTCCTTTCTCTTTAAGTTGCTGTTTTATTCACCTTTCATTATATGACAGGCGTTCTTTTGGATCCCTTTCCCAACAGTCAAATGCGTAGTAAACACTTTTACTAATACTTGCAAACAAACATTGCTTTGTTTGTATCTGAAAATAATTTTCAGTTCCATGAATATCATATAACTATCCCAACTTTCGAAGTTTGGGTTTCATGGAAGCAAACATACTCCACTTGACCGTAACAGAATTCTAGCTTTTGGATCGAAGTACGAGAGTCACATGATCCATAGCATTAGCGGGAGGATACGAAAAGCATGCGATAGGACAAAGTCCTTCTCGGCACTTTTGAGGACAATCCTCATATTACGTTACCAATCGTAAAGTTTTAACCAGATATTTAACAGCTATTCAATTTTAACAGGGAAGGTGGAAACGCGAGCCATTATTCTACAACTATTTTGCAAGAAACACTTAGACAGTGTTCATAATTAATTGCACTGAGAATTAAACATGTTAATTCAACAATGCGCTCCCACTCAAATCAATGTCTCTCATAATTGATTTAGAGTGATTTAAGATCCATATTTCTATTCGATGCCATTGACGGGTTCATCACTGATGACACGAATTTCAATCGGTAGGCCAACTTGCCGATCACATCTCTATGTGATTCTTGTTCTTCTTTCGATGGGCGTGTTCCGAGCTCAGGACTCTCCTGCCTGAACGTCAAAGACAACCAAGTGATCTTGCTGCGAGGTCTGACCTCACCCGCCTCATTCCTCTCGATTCGTTCGTGCTCATGTGTACATGGCGCACCCCGAAAAGATACGAATTTCAGACGGTGCTACACTTGGGTGAACACTAACTACTTTGATATTTTAAGTGAGTGGTCACCCTAATAAAAAGAGACTACCGCGCAATCAAGAAGGGTGCATCATAAGGGATAAACATCTCAGGCAATTCATCATAGCATGATATGATATAGCCCTTTCTGACGGAGAAGTATTTCATTTCTTCGTCTTCAACATTCGCGTCGGTGTTCACCTTCACGAAGATTGCCACCACCCTGTTGATGCACCAGATAATATTGCTATCTCTATAGCTAATAAAATAAGTGCATTACTTAAGGTTGACACGCAGGTCATTAAAGTGACAATCATATGGCTCCAGCCATCATGCTGAATCATGACACGCAGGTCATGTTAATTACATCATATAGTCATCTCATACATAATCAAATTGAATATGAGCATTGCTATACCACATCACATGCACATCCTGCAAAACCAAGTTAGACGCCTCTAATCGGTTTATGCAAAAATTTATTTTACGTGGCTTCTAAGGTTTTGACTTAAACCGTAGCTACCAACGTTTTATCATCAAGTATGATTATTCAAGTTGCTAGATTAACATCTCGGGGTGTATGAAACACGAGATAATTAAATCTCGAGCCCCATACTAAACTTCGTCATACGCATGACCCCCGTGCAGATCATATCTGCAATGCCCTTTCATCTGCGAATTTCATCTTTCTTTTGACTACGGCAGAACCCAAAGAACTGATAGCACTTCCATGATCAATCAGGATCACGGATTGCCAGAACTTTCTCAAATTCCACCATGCTGCCTCGAGATTGAGCAAACGCAAATTCTAGGGAAGCAACAAGAACCTCGGGTAACAGATTTCATCTGTCACCCGCATAAATAATTTTCAGCAATAGATCTCATCTACTACCTAATTATATTATGCAATACCCATACATCTCCATGTATTCTAGATCGAAACTTGCATCTACGCATAGCACGGATCTTGATGCCACTGTAGGGTAATGCAGCAGAAAACAAAAAATTTCCGACCTACGCACCAGCCCAGGACCACTATGGAGACTGCATACATGATTTGATCTTTTTCGTTACCGACTCATAGCGCAGCGGGAAGTAGAGTCGATGACGATCGGCGGTGCAGATCCCCGCAGCTAGGATTTACATCCTCCCAACCACGAGGATGTATACCCTCATCTGCTCCTCAGACAACCCTCCGGGAGGCGGTCGAACAGCCCCCCCGGACGGTGTCCCGGACAGCCCTTCGGGAGGACCTTCGAAACTCGAACGGTCACTCGGACAGCCCTTCGGGAGGACCTTCGAAACTCGAACAGTCACACGGACAGCCCTTCGGGAGG
This sequence comes from Triticum aestivum, assembly GCF_018294505.1. NCBI lineage: Eukaryota > Viridiplantae > Streptophyta > Magnoliopsida > Poales > Poaceae > Triticum > Triticum aestivum. The sequence continues at coordinate 90,982,362 of NC_057814.1, read as the reverse complement.
CACTCACGAACTAAGACCAAAACTACGGTCTCTCTACAGAGTTGCACACATACGGTGTCATCTATCCGGCAGGGCTTCGCCGTCCAGAACTAGTTCTTGCCGGAACCCAGACAGCCTTACAGCTCTACGAAACTCTTTTCGTGGGAGGGAGAGAAGAAGCCAGATAATGCATGGCATGTGTATGAGAGCAAGGGATGAGTGTGGAGGGCTGCCCCTCCACCTCTATTTATAGGAAATCCCAAGGGGGTAGGGTAATTTCACAAAAAACCCAAAATGCACATGAATGGAGTCCTTCCACAAGGACCTAGGAGTGAAACCAATGAACAAGAGGGTCCCCAAGGGGGGATACCCCATGTGGCCGGCCACACCCCCATGAGGGGCCCAAAAAATGGCTCCTATCCATCCATGTCATCCCCAAGATCTTTTGGAGCAAAGCCCCAAAAGGTGGCTTTCCATAAAGTAACCATAAAGCTGATTTTCACTATTCACGATGACATTTTTCAGCGTCTGATCGAACTGAAAATATTTATGTGGGCTAAGAACATTTCCCGTACCCACTAAAATGATTTTCAACGTGTTCCGAAAAAATTCTGGTTTTAGTGATTTTCATCTGCGAAACGCATCTGAAGTGGCTCCGGCAGCTCCGGAACATTTCCGGTTTTTATCTCAGAAAATTCCAAAAAGCTTCCAGAATGATTCTGGCATCCTCCAAGAATTATCAGGCATGTGCCAAAACCTATTTGACTTAATGGTGTATCCCGAAACAACTTTTCGGTATCATCGAAACTTATCCGATGACCTCTCTCTGCGGTACGATTCTGCTGTCCGAAACTTTTCGGTGTCCGGAATTTTTTCGGTGATTTTCTCTCAGACTCCCTGTCTAGTATTCAGCAGATAGATGACCCTTAAGCGTGTGACCCTATAGGTTCGGTGACGTATAGACATGACCCGGAACCCCTTCCGATCAATGATCAACATCGGAGCCGTGGACACCCATATTGACCCCTATACCCACACGAATAAATATTCGAGTGAACCTCCAGTTGCCGTGTGCTATTCCTGTTGCTTCGCGATATGTTACAAATACCCGAGGTGAGACATGTTGGCATTCCCGTGGATCAACAACTTGTCCACTATGCTAGTTACCTCGTTACCGGTTTTGTTCTCTTTTCTCGTTTCGTGTTCCGGCATCCCCGTGATCAAATCACAAAGTGTCTGGCCAGACGATGATGGACACCGTAACACCGAGAGGGCCCGAGTATATCTCTCCATCGTCGGAGGAGCAAATCCCAATCTTGAGCTATCAAGTTACTTGACACACTTTTCCATGAACCCGTAAGCCGCCGTAATAGCCACCCATTTATGGATGACGTTTAACAAACCCCAAAGTTCATGAAGCAAGCATGAAGAAACTCGATACTCTCATGGTCTAAGGAATCATGCAAACGTTAACCATCTCTGTGTTATGTACCAATAAACTTGTGACGAATGAATCTCATAGCATAACATCAATCCGGGTCGATTCAACACAAATGTTCTCTTAACATTGTGCCCTCAAAGTTGCTGGCATAGACATGTCCATGACCAGGAAAACAGAATCATCATGCAACACTTGAGCTAGTCTTAGAGGCCAGACTAGGAATACTTCTTACCATTTATTATTCCACACGTGCATATGAGTCTTCCTCTGAGCCTCGTGGATATTGCAGACTCGAGAATCATTGCAGTTATAGCATGGAACATAAACATAATTGTGAACTCGGAGATAAATAATATCATTTATTATTGCCTCTAGGGCATATCTCCTACAAGTATGCAGGCAGAGAGTCACCCCGGTCGAAGCGCGGCAGTAACGAGCCGTCGTATCACAAAACCCCACCTCCCCGCAGTCTAAGTTTGACGGACGAAGCAACCATCATTTCATTCTTCGCTGAATCCCCTTCTCCCTCACCGTCTTCAAGAAAGGCAACACTCGCATCTGCCACTGTTCTTCTCTCCGAACGAAGGGAAGGTAAGCGGATCCGTGATGTTGGTATATTTTTGTTCAGAGAAAAAAAAGAACTTTTGCAAAGCAGTAACCGATCCTCACTCTCTTTTTTGTTTCATTGTCATTGCGATTGTGTTTTCCTTTCAGTGGTCTCCTAGTATTCGTCAGTTTCATGATGGACCAAGGAGAACCAGGCAAAGATCTGCCGATATTGGAGCAGACGCGGGAGGCTGATCCCCACGAGACAGAGAGCTCCAAGAAGATGGAGGCAACCACCGAGACGGCCCCAGATACGGTCACGGCCACTACTGAGATGGTCAACGCCCCGTTTGAGGTTACAGCCCCCGTGGCACTGCAGGAGCAGTTTT
>NC_057814.1:90968408-90979746 GCF_018294505.1 Triticum aestivum | reverse complement strand
CATCTAAGTATGTGGTGATTTTTTTTAGAAAAGGAAGTATGTGGTGATTAATAATGCAAAATTGTATTAGCTTCGATGCCATGCTATACATAGTGGTTTAAATAACTTGTGTTTCTTATACTGAAAAGTAATTCAGAATTTGTTTATGTTTTAATTAGAGCCCTGATGCAGACAAGGATTGTGTGGTTGTACATGTCACTCGCTATGAGGCGGACGACCTGAATATACGCACTGGGAAAACAGAGTTCTTAGGCTGTTGGATCCTGGAAGCCATTTGCGGTTATACCAATGAAGAGTTGTATTCCAGCCTCACTGTTGTCAGGCGTGTTGTCCAGGGTGTACTGAAGCACAAGAAGTTCAAAGCTACTCCTTTGTTTGTGAGGCATACTGTTCTTGTCAAGCTTACGCAGGAAGATGACGTGGCATGCCTCCACAAACAAGTTTATCAGTGGCAAGGCCACAAGGTTGTCTTCATGAAGGTTCACAGGATTGAGCTGCTGCGGGACGTCCTCGATGATGTTCATGGCAAGGTCCGTCTTGTGTCCAGCCCAAATTAGATCGAGGCATGAAATAGTTGCCCTAGCTAGTGTTTAATAGTAGTTTGGATTGTGTCTAATTATCCGAACCTTGCCTGTTATCGACCCGTCTGGGGCTAGTACTCTGTTTGAATCCGTCTATGGGAACTGCTGCTACTTTTGTGTGCCCGTGAATCATGTGAGAACCATCATAATTGTTGCCGAAACAGATGCGTCCTCACTACTTTTTTCATGAATATGGCATGTAAGACATAAGTTGTCACGGTTTATCATACGAGCAGTGTGTGTTTTCATGAAATAGAGCACTCGTTCGAGAACCGTGCACCGACGTATACATAAGTACTTGTAAACACTGTTGGTGCTACCCCACTTGTAAGCAGTTGTGCAAAACACGGCACATTGGCTCAGCTCGCTTCAACACTAGGCTATCGACCAGCTAACAATCAACAATCTGCTGTCTGACATATAAGCAACTATGTATCTTGTTACAGTGGTTCATGCAGTTAATTGAGGCCACAATGTAATAAATTCCAAACGTTCACACGCTAGTCTAGCGCTCATGTGGAACACTCACATTAAACTCGTCTTCATAAAAAACTTGAAAAGCATAAGTTAAGAAATTTTATACATCTCAATGATTCATAGAACATAACAAACATATACTAGTTCACAACAAAAGACAAAGTTGTGAGAAGGTTTACAAATCAGGAAAAAACAAGCAAGGCTTCTCTGAGCAAAGGGCCTCCCGGCAGGCTTAAATTTCCTGGAGTTCACTCTGGGTTTTTCTTGTTGCCACCATCCAGGGTTAGGTTCTCTCATTCCAGAATAACCAATTATAATTGTTCTCAGCTGGAATGCTGAACTGAACCATGCAGTGTACTGACCAGCTGAAATGCTTGTGCATTCCACTAAATTTAAGCACCGCTATTTGCAGAAATAAGCAGATCACAATGCCTCTTGTCCGCGCACCTGTCCAAAAAACCGCCGTGCAGCCGTGCCAGCTAGTCCTCGGTCCATGGATGAACTGGTAGAAAGTGCATTCCGGACTAGGATGCAGTTGTTTTCGCTCGTCCCTGCACTGCAATCAGGAAGTAAAACGTACGAATCAGCTTCTTTTAGATTGCGTTGGTCATTCTACCTTAGTTACTACCAATGTAGGGATACCTTGAAGACAGGAGGTTAGACGACGGCAACGAGGGATAGCCATCTCATTTTGCACAGTTGTACTAAAACTGAGGTGTGTGCTTTTGATTGCGCGGATAGAAATGATACGGAGACAGACATCCCGAAACGATATGGAGACAGACATCCCTGTTTGCGCAAATACGAAATACGGTTATTTAAACAGTGACAGATATTACAACTTTCCCCCGTTTCCTCTTAGAACCAAGTCCTAGATTCATGCTACAGCTTTCCCACTTTCTTCCCTGTTTGAACCAACGCTTTGAGCCGACTGTATGAACTAGCTTAACTTCTAATAATAGTAGAAGTCTAGGTGGCTTTGGAACAGCGGAGGGAAGTAGAAAAGGATCCACACGAAGGGAGCTGGGGCAGTAGAGCAAGGCAGGTTTCGAAGGAATATATACTTGAGGGTCGTCGGCATGTGGCAAAGACGGCGTTGGGAGGCCGCATCTTGGCCACAATACCGCAGGGAGGAAGAAGGGGTCGGAGGCCCTCCCGAGCTGGCGCTCTCTCGGAGAGAACGGCACGGCCGCCGATCGGGACGCGCGGGCAGCCGTTGGTCTCCTCCCTCGCCGCCGACGACAGCATGAACGATGCACCTACACCCCTGCCCCGGTCGAGGTTGTCCGGCCGGATTTGTGACCAGCCGTGAGCTGAGAGAGAGTGTGGCCACCTATGTGTTGCTTAGATCTGGAGAAGATGAGAGAGTGAACGAGAGGAACCCTAGTAAAGCAAGCGCTAAGGCTCCTGCTTTTACATATAGTGGAGTGATTTTGTTGTACCAGCTTCAAAAAAATGCGCTCCTACGTGTACCCGCGAGTGGGTGTGAGAGAACTAGTGCGTGCGTGCACAGCTTCTCTTCGTGAGAGTACAATATACTATGCCCAAAGAACGTTCGCCGCAAGAGTAATAGTATAAGTGTGTGACGTGTGAGCTAAAATAAAATGTGCGTGCCGTCTTTTGTTTTTTAGAAGTTCCGAGGGTAGGGTGTGAAGAGCACATATGTGCGTGACGTCTACCTGCAGATAGACAGTGGGTGCGACGTGCGAGTCTGCGAGAGGACTCGGGAGAGTCGTGACTCGTGAGGGTGCGTGTGCGTGAGAGAGAGGGGGCACGTATCAATGCAATGCATGTGTCCGTAAATCATTATTCGACAAACGTTCGCCACAAGCCTTTTCATGACGAACGCCGTAAGAACCGTTAGATCGGCATCCGACACTGTCAGTTTTGCCATGTCATTTAACAGAACAGCCACTCCTCCTACACACCAATCTTCCACGTGAGTGTTAGCAACTGCCGTATGCTCCCCCCCGTTCCGAAATGCAGTGCATATAGCTTTATTGAAAATTCGAACCTCGCAAACTTTTACCGAGTTTTCGTGTACCAAATTGCACATGTAGAATACCATGTATATATCATTTCATTCATCTTCGAGAGGTAACTATAAAGATGGGTGAGGAGTCTACAAAGAAAGACCATCGTATCACCCGCAGCAATTTCAAGCATCCTTTAGTGTCGAGGAATATCATAGGAACTCTATATGATATGATTTTTATAGGGTTTTTTCCTTTAGAGCCAATTGGTTCATAGGAATAGATTCATATACTCCACATTTCAAAGGAAATAAACATGATATCATTTCTATAGCTTTAGAGCCACTTGGTTTATATGAATGGATTCCTATACTCCCTTAATTTCAAAGGAAAATAAACATTAGCGTATATTCAATAGAAAAGTTCCTATGATATGAACCAAATTACATCTCTTTTCTAATCCCTCCTCATAGGAATTGAGATACATGTCATCTCTAGATTCAATAGAAAAGTTCCTATGATGTGAACCAAATGACATCTCTTTTCCAATCCCTACTCATAGGAATTGAGATGCTCCATGTCATCTCTTTCCCTACAACTTCCATGTATACATCTTCTATTCCTAAATAGATAGTACAACCCACTAGTAGCTTTTTTCCAAAACATGCAACTATGGCACAAGAACTATATAGTGTGCCAATAACTTTGAAAGATGGTCGCTGGATGAAGCTAACCCGACAGTGCAGAGATAGGCAAATCCGAGCACTACTGGTCGTTGGATATCATCAACATTCCACCAGATCTGCCACATGTACAATTTAGAAGACTCCATGGTTGAACTTAAGCATGATACACAAACCTCAAAACACAAGCACTTCTCCTTTGTTCTAGAATCTTCTGTATCATAATTGATTATTTTTTTCTAAATGAATTGCCATTCTTTGTTTTTTCCTTTATGATTTACAATGCACGACCCCATGAATCTTAACATTTTTATAAAACTAATTGATTTTGAATGAGATGAACTATAAGAACTAAACGAACATCTACATCATGCATATATGACTCAAAGCTTTACATGCTATAGTGTGTATTTATTCATAATTTGGTTTCGAAATCTCATGCGTTCAATACATGTGTACCTTACTAGTTTTGAGTAGAGTAGCAAATTTCACGCGGCCCCGGGTATATCAAAATGCAGGGCCCATGCATCATTGCCTTTCGGTCGAACCTACGTCCACAGTTTTTTGTACGTACTATATCTCCACTGGTCCCCGAACCCAAAATGCTGCCTCGTTCCCGTAAAACCAAGCGGCCCACACATATTTAAGGCATCGACTCAAACCCGTTTACTACGATGTGGCCCCGCACGCCGTAGTACTCCTACAAACCCTACCGCCGCACTCATCATCGGTTTTCTTCAAGAGGACGAGGGAGAAGCCGATTTGTAGTGGAGGCGCTTTAAAAAAAAGGATCTGTAGTGGAGACCCCTACCCTAGGGTGCCCTAGGTAGCTGCCGCACGCATCATTGTTTTCTCTTTTCTTTATGCTCTTGCACCCTAGAGTGAAATGATGGTTGCTTCGTCCGTCCAGCTTAATGCGGGAAAGGTGGGGCTTTGTGATTTGACCCCTCATCGCTCATTTTCTACTACTGCGGCGCTATGACCGGGGTGCCTCCAATTCCAACCGCTTCTCCGAACTGTAATTTGGTGCATCGCACGTGGAACAAGACGGTGGATGAGCCACATGTCGGCCAAAGGGGTCCTGTTAAGTGTGTCGCCATTTCGTGAGCGGACTGACCCTGCTTGAGGTGCTACGCCAACACGACAGGAGCAGCCTACCACTTGGTTTTGCTCCTTGGTGAATCCCGACTATATTGATCTAAAAAGATACGTGCTGAACTACCCTCTCCGTCTCGTTTTTTTATTTTTAGGCGTCTCGGTTTATAGGGCCTGCACGTAGTTCTAGGTCATCCATTTGACTAACTAAATATGAGTTACTATGTCACAAAAATTATATCATTGAATTCTTAAGCGGATGTAGTTGTATTTAAAAGTCGAGGGCGGGGCTTTTCCTGCGCGGTAGGCGGGGCAATTCCGCCTAGTCGGTTCGACAGAGACGCGAGAAGACGAGGGAGTAGGCTGCTGCAAACGTAGAGCTGTGTGATTTGACAGCGAATTACTGCTGGACAGGTGGGGCCCCGTGATTTGACTTTCCATTATCATTTTAACTGCGGCGCTACGACCGGCATGAGTCTCCCGATTCCTGACCACCTCCATACAGGTGCCTCTCCCAATGCTCCACCATGTAGTAGAGGCTGGCTCTTGCATGAGAGCCCACTTCTCCACTTTTTCCTTGCCTCTCTTTCCTCCACATATGCAAAAATGCCATGTAAAGCGCACTATTGTACTTACTTTTACTTGCTCCTACAGGTGCTTAAGCTTGCCACTTAGGCATAAAGTCTGATGTGGCAAGTTAATCAAGAAGAGAGAGACTAGTTTGGTGACCCAAGGAAGAAACGGTGCTAAGCGCTTGTACCTAGGTGAAAAGACAATTTTGATTCTATAGCTAATTAAATGAAGCAAACTTAGCAACACCATTTCATTGGAAGAGGTCACTCCTTGGCAAATGCAATAAATACTAGTACTCCCTGTGTCCCATAATACAAGAACGTTTTTGGCACTACACTAGTGTCAAAAATGTTCTTATATTATGGGACGGAGGGAGTACGAAGAAAGAGATAGAGAGGAGTAAAAAAATACACTTATAGCCAACCTTATAGCCAACCTTGTTGTAGTATGAGTGACTAAGTGATGACTATGTATGACATGCCAACATCAGATAGCCTAACGCACCGTGTTAAATCTCCAAGGGCGCGACCGCGCGAACGACGCGATGGTCGTGGTAGGCGCGACCATGATACGGGCTGCTGGCAGCCCTTGGATCTGAGATCAAACGGTCGCATGCTAAGTTGCTGAAAATTTGCAGAATAACCCTCCAGGATAGGATATTCACACATAGGTCTAGAATCACGCCATGCAACCGTTCGATCTCAGATCCAAGGGCTCTCGGAAGCCTGTATCATAGGAGAATGGAAAGCCACTACCCTGCCGTTCGCACGCTGGCAGTTCACTCCTACTCGTCCCCGCACGTCCTTCAATACTACGGCGGTTCGCTCCTAGTCGTCCCGTCCATTCACATTACGGCTGTTACACTAATCCTAACCCTCCTCCCAAATCCATGGCGTCCCAAATCTCCACGATCGGCGGTGAGTACAAGGTTAGAACCATCACCAGCGATGAGTTCGACGTCATCTACACCCGTTCTTCCACGACGGTGAAAGGATGCCTTTCTCGCTTCCGCCGCATGTTCGAAAACTCAGATCATGAGTGGTTCACTGGGCTAGATGTTGAGTACACCACAGTCCTGGGACGAGAGAAGGATCTAAAGGACGAAGAGAGGAAGAAGCCCGCCGTGATGCAGGTTTGCGTACATAACGTTTGCTTGGTCTACCACATATGCCATGCCGACGTTGAGTGCCAGGATTTTAAGAACTTCCTCAAGGACAAAACAGTGAAATTCGTTACAGTAGACTTTAAGAACGACAAAGAAGTCCTGGGTCGGATAGGCCTCGTTGTGGGCAACCCCTTCGACCTCCAGAAGAATCGGCTGGTGCCCTCTCGTCAGCCTTCAATGCTGACCCTGGCAGGAGCCATGGTTCATCCTTCGTACCGTAAACTGGAGAAACCTCATTACACGTCTCATCGTCATGCATGGCAGCGGAATGTACTAGATATAGACCACATCCACTACGCTGCAATGGATGGCTACCTTTGTTTCAATATCTACAAGGGTTGGATGAAGAGCAACAGCCAAGTGTGCGGTTCAAGCAAAGAAGTATCGGCCAAGAGGAAGAGGGACAAGGACGAAGTCAAGGACGTGGACGAGGACTCCGAGTAAGGTGGCAGTGTCGTTGCTCATGGTGGTTCTAAACTTCTAATGCAGTGTCTACCGGATTAGTTGCATAGTTTAATTTCAGGTGTGCTTAGTTTAATTTGAGGGGTGTGTTGAGTTGAGCCCCCAGCAGAACTATGTTATGTTTCTTCTCGTTACTTTAACTCTTCAGTATGTACATACTACTAGTATTTCTTTAATAGAATTTAGCACCCCAATTAAGCACGTACTAGCTTTTTTAATAGTACTATATGCATAATTTGGCGACGAGCGCTCTCTATATGTACCACCTTTTTTAATTTCAATTTTTGCTCCATGGCGCAATCCATCGATAGTACTACTGTACAAAAGTATACATTTTTGAAAAGGCTAGAGTACTGTTCATCACATATATAGCCAGTTAAATTCTCAACCTAGAACGACGTGCATTCCATGTAGTAAACCGATACGGAGGAAGTATAGTAAAAATGAGGTGATTTTACCGAGCGATCAGCGGGGGAGCATGGCCTGTCATGCGGTCCCACGTGTCATGATGTACCAAGGCGATGCGCGTGTCCCTCTTGAGGCAGAAGCAATACTACGTGGTTTGAGATGATGGCGAACCGAAGTGTGAAATAATGGTTGCTTCGTCCGTCTGGGAAGGTGCGGCATTGTGATTTGATGTCTCATTGCTCATTACTACTACTGGGCTAGTACGAGTGGGGTACGTCCCCCCTGCTATTCTGCACTATTATTTGGTGCTTGACACGTCGACCCGGTTGCTATATGTCCCACATGTCGGCGACAGGAAGTACAGAATTCATGAAAGGGAGCGTCAACGGAGGAGTATACTACAGAATTCATGAAAGGAGCGACTTAGTTTTGGAAAAATCTGTTTTTACGGAGTACGTACCCACTAGGGTTTATAGGGCTCATCTAAAAAACATTCATTTTCCCATTTGATAAGTCTCAATTCTACTATACTAGTAGTAGTACCATTACATGTTGGATTTCGAGGTGCGTAGGATCACCCGACGCAAGCAGTGTCAAGAGGAAACTAACCAATGCATGTACAAGTTCATGGAAATTTAGTGGTCATTCATGCATTCGTTCTAATTAATGCCTCGGTAAACATAACTTCTTGAGAAAAACGAGTGTACTAATTACTTGTGCAAACTACGAAATTAATTCGACCACTCACCGTCTACCTTGGTTGGAGAGATTTTGAAATTGAGCCATAAACTGGAAAGGAGGGAGTAGTAACTTTTGTCTCGATTACTATTTGTGGCCTTGTATAGATGCAAAATGTATTTTTTTATAGTGGCCTTGTATAAGTAAATGGAGGGAGTACTAACCAAAGTACGTAGTAGGGACGAGGAGTAAACGGAGGGAGTAGTAAAATTTTCTCCTCGTGCTGCGAGCCACTGCGCGCGTGGGCGAGGGAGCGGGCGTAAAGGCGTACAGTAGTAGTAGTACTACTACTACTACTCGTAAGCAAGCTTCACCTCATCCTGCGAGCCACCGCGCCCGTGGGCGGGGGAGACGGCGTACTAAGCAAGCTTCTCCTTGTTCTGCGAGTTGACGGGACACATCAAAAGTACTCCAGTGTATAGAGCCTTGCCTCTAAGGTAGACCCCACATGGTTTGCTCTTTTTTTAATTTAACATAACGCGTCAAGTCGCAATTTATTTGTTCACCCATGGTAGACGATCCTCCCTCCACCAAGTGGACAACCAGTACACGTGCCAAATTACCACGTGGGCTGCCTTTTTCGTACGGAAATGAGCACCACCGTGTACCTGCGCGGGTGTGGTTGGGAAAGAGACGGGAGTACGTGTGCCGTGCGTGCACCTCTTCTCTTCGTGCACGTCCCCCACCTACGTGGGTGTGTGTGAGAGAGATACAAACCTAGACATACTGCGCCGTCCATCCCCATGCCTCCGCCCAGTCCGACCACCAGTCACCACCACGCCCCACTCCTCCTCACCTTATCTCTCATCTTTCTCCCTCCATTTTTATATACAAGGGGCCACTATCAAAATTACAATTTGCAGATATACAAGGCCACTAACACTAATCGTTGCAATATTAATGGTGTTTGCCTCATGGTACTAGCAAAGGAGGACATTAATTATCTCTTGCATGCACGCGGGAGTTTGTAAAAAAATGCATCTTGATGTTCCGTGCAATGCACGGGCATCTTGCTAGTCCATGAAAACAACACATGGAAAAATTCCACGGCGAACGAGGGATTTGAATCTGTTGTGAGGGGCTGTTTGGATCTTGCCTGGGGTAGCCAAAATATTGGCGACCCTTTTGTCCACCGGTGCCTTTGCCACCGATGAACGAGGAATGGCTCGGGTGCTCATGCTGTCATGCACTCCAGCGCGCACGTTGGAGACGAGCTTGCACGAGCTGTGTTTTTTTGTCCCACAACACCACCCGAGCCGCCCGCAGACCGACCGGCGACCCGCAAATTACGCCATCCAACCGTAGCCGCACACATTATGACAGCAACTCAACTAACCGGACGAAATTCACGCAAACACGTAGACAAACTGATATTTCATATAAACACCGACGGAAATCATATAAAATACCGGATTTTCATACAAACATGACGGATTTCATTACATTCAAATGAACTACGCGGTGCTAGTTCTGGGCAGGACGGGTATATAATACCTGGCCTAAATGGTCGCCCGCCGATCGATTTGTGTTCCTCATGTCCGGCAGCACGATCACCGGACTGCCGGGAGCCCCGGAGGTGTATGCTTCAGCACAAAGGACGGTTCGCTTCCCCACTGCCCAACTGATATCATTGGCTGGTGCCGAAGATGATGGTGGCCGACACCGGTTCGAGTTCATCACCGGCCACTACTTCGCCATGACCGGCACCGGCTCGAGTTCATCCTAACATTCCCCTCTTCCGTGGAGCCCATGCGGGGTCGACGAAGGTCCTCGCAACAAAAGGATCCGGCAGACACCTGCTGTGTACGCCGGCGTCGCCTCCGCGGTGGCCTTCATGGGACCCAAGCGACGGCGGCCTCCCGTGTTCTACTTCTCCTCGATGATGGCGGCGGACGCGGAAGCGCTGGCCACCGACTCGTCGCTCTCCGCGCACCCGGCTTTTGTCGCTACTTGCATGGCGCAGCCGCCGGCATGGGAGTCTCGGCCACAGAAACGGGAGACGCGGTACGAGGCGGCGGCGTGGACGGCAGCAACGACGCCCGTGCGCCGCTCCTCGTCGAGCTGGCCTGGAGCCGTGAGTTGCTGAACCACGCGCCGGCTTGGGGCGGCAACTGGCTCCATCAGGCGAGGGAGGGAGGTGGATCAGCGAGCTGCATAGCTCGTATCCGGCGGGCTACCCAGCCGGCTTGGATGCGGAATAACTACTCTTCGTAAGCCATTGTAAGAGTGGACAAAATGGTGGAGGAGATAGGGGAGCGGCGGAGGTGTGCGATTCTTGGCCGGCGTTTGGCCTCGTTTAAATAGGAGATTAAATAGATGGCGGACGGGAGGAGCTCGGCCGGCGTTGCGTTTAATGCCGGCCCGGTCATGAACGGACGTGTGTCCAGAGTGGGTTTCTCGGCTTCCACACGGGCGGGTTTCATGGAGGCGTTTGAATGCGGCACGGAGGCGTGTTCAGCCGGGCGTGCCGTGAGTGGCACCCTCGACTCTGACCTAGGACACCGCGCCGTTCTTCCACTGACGTATGGGCTCTTTGGGTGCATGGCCTGCATGTCAGTGACCCAACGCAGGCAGCGCACAGCAAAGGAACCTTTGGTGGGCCAGGGCGGTCAGAAGCGGGCATTTCATAAACCGATGATTGTTCATTGAGTGTGATGTCATCTTTTTCATGTAGATAAGCCTACTATGTTGATAGCCCGTTCGATACGTTGTGATTCATCAAGACCGCTGCAAACATCAATGTTCTGCTTATCACAGATAAGATTGATTAATACCTGTAACAATCCATGTCCTTAACAAAGGGTGCATGCACGTATAGGTTGAGCGTGTGTCTTGCGTCGTGTGCTGTGTGCATGCAGGCGTGCGAGTGTTGCGTGCGTGCAAGGGTACGTTTCAGTGTTGCATCCATGGGTGCATACGTGCGTGTGTTTGTGAGTGCATGTGTATGTGTCAGTGTTGCACGCCAGCATGCGTGCGTGTGTACGTGTCAGTGTTGCACGCCTACATGCGTGCGTGTCTTGCGTGCGTGCATGTGTACGTGCGGGGTGAGGCTACACGTCAGTCGACTGACATTTTCATCTCTGGTCATTAGATTTTCCAGCCGTTGGATACGAAATCAAGGGCCTCCAGTTTATCGTCAAACTCCACCCCCCTGAGCCGTCAGCCGCCACCGGCCGAACCGCC